>NW_016160446.1:0-672 GCF_001687245.7 Rhagoletis zephyria | reverse complement strand
GAAGATGAAGATGAAGATGAAGATGAAGATGAAGATGAAGATGAAGATGAAGATGAAGATGAAGATGAAGATGAAGATGAAGATGAAGATGAAGATGGAGATGGAGATGGAGATGTAGCTGGAGATGAACTGGTGGCATTATAACCGTTTAGGAACAAGAATAATAATAAAATGACACTAGTTCACTTCTGAACCTGCTTTATAATGCCCAAGTAATGGGAATTATTGTGTACTAGAGTGCCAGTTACTGTCGAAATTCGGCAGTTTTTCTAGTTTTAGAAGCCTTGGAGAGGTTCTCTAACTTAACACGTAGCAAAACTTATACGGTACAAATTAACTAACCGGAAAATCTTCTGCTAAAACATAATTAAACTTTTTTTTATATGAGAAGGTCTTTGGAGGACTTCGGCAGGACTTGGAATTGACCCGATACATTCAAGTTTATCGATAAATTTCAATGATTTGATACATATCGATAGTTCGATGAATGTCAAGAACACTAAAACTCGATAACTCAACAAAATTCGTTAACTCGACCAATTTAGACAATTGTGAAATCTGATGTCTCGATAAATTTCGGTAACTCGAAAATGTAAAAACTTTGGACTCCTTTATAAATTTTGACTTTTGACAACTCCACATTTTTCGAAAACTATCTAAACATTTTGATAA
>NW_016160445.1:27417-64635 GCF_001687245.7 Rhagoletis zephyria | reverse complement strand
TTTTTTTTTACTAAAATTGCAAGTATCTTCGGAAGTATTATTCCTAGAGAGAATCGAAGTAAGCAAAGAATACGTTTTTTTGCCACTTGAACCCTGAGAGACTAAGATATTGACCAAAAATTGTCATATTTCACACAGATTTCTTTTAGCGCATAATGAACCATATTTTTGCTGTTACCAATTAATATTTAAAAAAAGCGGATTTTCGGCAGATTTTAAAAATTTAATCGAAAAACGCCCTATTTCAGAATTTTATTGAATTTGGTTGAAGAACACCCTAACAAAATTCGGTTCAAAAACGCTCATCTCAGCTGAAAATACATTGAGAATATTCTGAATATGAATTTTGTTGAATAGGCGGCTGAGATTGGGCGTTCTTCAACCAAATTCTGAGATATGGTGTTTTTCAATCGAATTCTGAAGTAGGGCGATCTTGAAAAGTTTACTGGNCTTCAACCAAATTCTGAGATATGGTGTTTTTCAATCGAATTCTGAAGTAGAGCGATCTTGAAAAGTTTACTGGCTGCCGAGATAAGTCGACCTTCCACTCAGCTATCGATTGGTGAGCAAAATAGTCGTCCCTATTATGGTGGCCGATGTAATTTTTGTATAAAAAATAGCCCTCGTAAGTCCAACTCCAGCTACGCTGATGACAGTATTTCTGCGAGGAACACCTTATCTCAAAAATACTATTTTCAGCGTAGCAGGAGTTGGATTTAAGAGGGCTATTTTTTGATGAAAAATTCGATAATAAACCGACATCTATAAATATAATAAAATTGTAGCAGGTCATTGTCTGAACAAAACTAAATTATTAGATATTAAAGTAGAATTAATATATGGGATCTTTACTAGAGCCAAATCAACAATTTTTAAAATTTTTGCTGTATGTTTGTACTGCATCACTAAAACAGTAAACCACGGAATCGAATTACATTTTCACCGATATGATGCTTAAGGTCTAACTTAAAATAGAGAGCTAATATTAGGGAGGTGCTATTAATTAGGGAGTTGTTTATTAATATCAGTTTAAGTTAGTTGATAAGATAAGGTAAATGTGGCTGTAAAAAGAAATAGGTTTAAGAAGGCTTATAGCCGAAAATATTTTAGTGGAAGCTTGCCAACTGTGTGACAATTTTTTATTTTATTTAATTGATAGCATAAATTAAATATTGCAATATGGGTATCAACCTACAGCGGTGTGAGAAAGTTTTGAAGGGGCAACCCTCCTTGAAAGATTTTATGAGGCCATAAGGCTTTTGGGAGAGAGTAACAACACTAAAATACTTTTAAGGAGCAGCGAATATTTTGAAAACTTTGCGCTTCCTCTATAGGCTTCTCGGCATGAATGACTCTACTCAGTCACTTATGGTCGACGTAGCCCTCCTGAACGGGCTTTCCGCTGCCTGTGGCTTCGTCGAAAAGCGCAATCTGAAGGTGATCCCTGGCCACCTCACAGTACTGTCATTTCGTCAACGTTTCTTCTTGCTGCAGCGTGCTTTGGCGCCTGCGATTGGGGTGTACAGCATCGGCTGCGGCATTAAATATTGACTTGAGCTCCACCCCAGAGGACTTGGTTTTTCTCCTTTCTGGCTTTGGCGAGGATGGAAAACTCTGCGTTCTTTAATAAAAGCGTTTTACTTATTCACGTATGCGCTGTGATCTACAGGCTTTACGGCCGTGTACACGTACATACGTACGTCTTTAATTTTTTCCAAACACACTTGCCTTGTAGCTTTTCAATTTACTTTCTATTTGTATTTACAGCCATTGTGATTTCAGCAATAGTTTTTTTTTTAACATTTTTCGTCTGTTGATGATGTCAACAAATAAAGCACACAAATAAATAACTGACCAAATACAGGGGTATTGATATATATATATACATATGTATGTTTGTGCGTTTTTATATATGTATAAGTAAATCATCAGAACCGTTAACAATGTATTGCAAACATAAAAGAAATCACAGAAATCGTTGTCACTCATTTGGCGTGTGTTTGGCAATAAATTGTCGCTGTAGTATGCGTGCGTATGTCAGTGTCCCAAGCCGGGCAGCATTTATTGTTTGTCACTTTTTTCAGTCAACTGTCACGACAACCAGCGACCGCTGTAAGCTCAAAACTGACAACTCTTATTTGTCAACTACATCTCCTGCCCGCATACTGTACCCTTACCATCTCTCCCCAATGTTGGGCCAGCTATTATAAGCCATTAGAGGCGCTTACATGCAGTTGAAGTTTTAGTGGCATTGCCCGCAGCGCGTGATTATCGCCAGCCTACAAATTGGTGTTTATTCGTACGAATATATGTATACATACTAGGGATGTTAATTTTTCAGCTTTTCCGATCGCGGGATTTTCGGGATGTCGTTATCACAATGCCTATATCCCGCAATTAGTCTAGGGATTTAGATTTTCATTATTTTTCAACAACTTAAATCGAAAAAAATTGCTCCTATACTGTAAATAATAGTAAAAGTAAATAATAAATAAATGAATGTGAAACATAATTTTTTATTTAAAGTGGCGTTCTTTTTTTTTCTCTCTGACGTCAAAACTTATTTTAAAGGACTTTTTAATTCCAACGATATGATTAATTCCAAAAATTATTTAAAAAATTAAATGCAATGTAAAATAAAAATATGGGTACCAAATACAAGAGGAAATTTCTTTAGAATTTGAAATAATTTAAATTTTTTGGATTCACGAGAACGAATTGGTAGGTAAGTTTTTAAGCTGATAAAGTTAGAAGGACGAAATTCGAGGATGTTATCGAGTTTATATAAGTCCTTAATATATATTCTTTTTCAAAAACAAATATTGGGAAATTTCAAGGATAAAATTTTAAAAGGACATTTTCAATACTTACCAGACCCGGTATTTCTGGGACCTTAAAAAGGCCGGGATCCCGGGATTTACATTTCTAACACATACATGCATATGTACACTACACATATGCATGCCTGTATTCACATAGACCTGCAGATGTATGTGTGTATGTATGTAATTATGTGCGTGTGGGCATTTGCGTGCTTTTTGTGCTTTTGTTCGTGCAACAAATAGGCGTCCATTGCGCAATGAATTAAAATGTCACTACGTGCGGTTGAATTCACTCGCTTGCATTTGTATGTTGTGTTGGTGCAGCTAAGGACGACGTGGGACGACGTGTATGTGGGTCATTCGAGTTGTCCCACGTGTAGGCAGTGCGTGTTTTTATGTATTTTAGCGAATAGGCACGAGTTAAGGATTAACAAAATTGTCAGTGCATTAAATAAGTTTTGTAGGTAATGGCAGCGTGCGTTTTAGTAGTTGGAGTGGCTTTCAAGCTGTACATGAAAATATCGAAGAAGTTGCTATTTCAATCAACTTAGGTCAAAAAATTGTGGTAGACCCACATACTGAAAAGTTTTGATCATTTTATTTATTTTTTATTTAATTGTAATTATTTTTTTTTATAAAAACATAGGTTATTCTATAAAAAAGCCTAATTAATGAAAATTTACCTCTTTGTACAAAAAATTGACAAAAACGAAAAAAATTTCAACAAAGTTTCACATTTTTTCGTCAAAAATTTTATAAATTTTTGGCCAGGTCATCAAATCTGCATCTCTCGATTTTCAAAAATGAGGCGTAAAATTAAAAGGCATGAACTTTAGATGTGCAAAAGGGTGAGGAAGGTCAGTAACGCCCTTCATTCATGTAAAAGAATGCTGGGCGTTACTTGGAGTCTCTCACCTGCCCTGATGAATTGGTGCTACACAGCAATAGCCATACCAATACTGCGTTATGGCGGCTTCGTGTGGTGGAATGCCTCAAGAAAGTCCTCTTACCTCGGGCAATGGAGAAGTTTCAGCGCCTCGCAGCACTGTACAAAAGAAAGATTTCAGAGCTATTACCGCATTCCTTACGGGGCATATACTGGTAGCTGCGCATGCACAAAAAATCGCTATTACTAGCGTAAACAGGTGCAGGAATTGTCATCGGCAGAAGACCAGTAACTGTCAACAGTGACGTAAGTGTCAATGCACTAATGTGCTGACTTTTTGTTTGACAATAGGAGTTGCTTCGTCTTGTCCTCGTTGACCACCATGCCCAATCGCTTTGCTTCCGGATCCATCTTGAAAACGGCAGCGGTTCAGTGCTACAGCTCTTATTATCTTCTCCAACATCAGACTAAGAAAATCACTTGAAAGGGAGTCGCTCTGTCTGAAATCCCGTTTGGTAGCAAACGGCTCGGATAGGTCTTTCCTAATTCTGATGGAGCTGATGGTATTGCTCAGCGTCATTTTACATAGCCGTATGAGTTTTGAGGGGCATCCAAATTCAGACATAGCGGTGTATAAGTTACTCCTTTTAGTGCTGTCGAAAGCGACTTTAAAGTCGATAAATAGGTGGTGAGAGTCGTTCCTTTTCTCGCAGGTCTTTTCCAAGATTTGGCGTATTGTGAATACCTCGTCCATGGAGAATTTTCCAAGTCTAAAGCCATACCTATAAGGCCCAATGAGTTAATTGACAGAGGGCTTTAGTCTTCCATACAATATACTCGATAAGACCTTGCAATCAATGCTTAGAAGGCTGGCGCGAATGGCGAGGTCGCCTTTTTTGTGGATTGACCAGAGCACACTTAAATTTCAGTCGTCGGTCATGCGTTCATATGACCATATTCTGCATAAGAATTGATGCATGTACCTTATCAACTCCCCGCCTCTGTACTTGAATAGGTCAGCTGGGTGGCTGTCAGCTCCAGCAGCTTTGTTTTTTTCAGGTGGTGAAACAGCGACTCCATCATCATCGACTCGGGGCTCGGGTTCATCTACTCCACAACTACCATGCAGAGGCGTGGAAAAGTCCTCCCTCCATATTTTAAGTATGATCTGAACTTTAGTCACTAAGTCGCCATTGTTGCTCTTACAAGAGTTCGCCCTGATATTGAAACCTTTTGCCTAACTCTCTGGTAAAAATTTCAGCCGTTTTTCCAGTTCGCCAACATTTTAAGCTCTTCGCACTAACGTATTTTGGCCTACCTCTTCTAATTGCGGCAAATACGTCTCCGATTCTTCTCCAGTTCTTTTTGTGGCTCCACATAGCTCGCATTACGGCTGATCGCAGCGTGGTTCGGTAGGCGGCATTTTCTTCTCTGCAGCTTCTTGACACTTCTCAACGTATCAACTTAATAAAGCACATTTCTTGCGAAGAAACTGCTCTAGCAGTGTGGGTATGATACCTCACAAGTCTAAGTCGGAAGAGTGTACGTTCAGTTATTCAAGTTTTTCTTATATCAATCTTGCACACACAAATAGTTATAAAATTATTTAAGTCCATTCTGCTAAGTATATAAATATCTATGTAAGCACTTGTTGTTGCACTTAGATATACCTCGGTAAATACGCATACACAGGAAGTTACGCAGAGTGAAATAGCGGAAGTAAAACAAATACGCTGTAGGTGCCAACTGCTGCTGCCATCGCTGCCAATGGCCGCTAGCCTTAAATGACTCAAGTTGAGCGGAAGTGTGCGTAGTCCGTCAATAAAAACAACAAAACCCAGAGCATCTGCATCGTTTGTGGCAGTAAATTTTGGGAAACCATAACAGCCAACGGATCACCAGTAGCGGCGGCAAAATGCTTGAGTGGCAATAATTCGGCAGTTGTTGCAACAACAATGGCAACCACAAAAGTGGCAACACAGCTTCGTTTTGCTAGTCAGTGTACGCTTCAGGAACACAATGTCCAACCCAACAACTAACTAGCACAGGAGACGTGGTGTGTGCCTTCCAAGTGCCTCAGCTTGCCGAGCTCACCAACTGTTATTTGGCTGTTGGCAGTTTCTTGTGGTTGTGGCCACTTATTCTTTATAGTTGTTGTTGTTGTTGTATGGTTTATGGCTGCTATCTTGCTTGCAAGTGCGGCACTTTTGGTAGCCAGAATTTATTGTTAATTTATGAGCCGGATAGCATTTTGAGTGATTTTTTTTTTCTTATATTTTTGCCATAGCTTATTTTTGCCTCTACATCTTTTCCTCTATTTTTATTTCCTCCCACCGGTTAGCTGCTGGCGTTCGTCGTCCATTTCAAATATTTATTTATACTTTTAACTACTGCTATTTTTGTTGTTATGAATTGTATAGTTCATAGTTCATTGTATAGTTTTTTTTTATGGCGGTCGGCAAAGTGTGAAGTGTGCGGTTGGCGGAGTGCAATAAAAGTAAATGGAATTAAATTCAAAGCCAACGCAATCAAATCATGAATGCATGATTTAAAAAATTCATATACATGCTACTCACAAATACTTATTTACCTTTAAAAATGTGTAAGCAATAGGGTGGTCCTGAAAAATATAAATATAATTGGGCACCTCTTTGTTTTGATTTGCGTATAAAATAAATATACCTACGAAGATTTCAAAATTAAAAAAATAGTTTAAGACGATCGTTAGCAGAGTTTGAAAAAATTTGTTTATTTTAAATCGTAAAAATTCGAAAAAATTTTGATTTTGACCACAACACAGCAGGTTTATGAATTTATATGAATAAGTTTCAATAATATGTGAAATTTATCAGGTGCAAAGTCCAAATTTTCTCCAAATTTTTGCAATTAAAAAAAATATATTTGTTTCCAACCTTGGCAGAGACCCAACACGTTTAAAAAAATGTTATTTAACTTTATTTTGTACGTAGAACAAAATGAATGGGTGTCTGAATACACAAATTAGATGTTGATATTTTAAGTACCACCCTAATGTGACTGACTATTTTTTCATACAAATACTCACATAGTTTAATAATCAATTGATTTTTTGTGATAGTGTGATCAAGAGCTTTATGTTATTGTGTTCCCGGCTAGAGAAAGAAGTACTAGCCGTGCAACTACTATTTCTAATGATTCATAGAGTAATTCATAAACGCATAATGAATGACGCCTAAGAAATAAGTCAGAAAAATAAAACTTTTGCAGTTTAACACGGCTATAGGTACAAAGCCCATGTTCCTTCGGGAAATAACCGCAATAATGCGACTTAAAAACAACAAATCCGCTACAGCTGGGTTTCTAGTCACACACACACGGGACTGAAGTGAAACTTCTTTTTCCTGAATATTACCCGTATAGTTCACCATAGTTAATGAGTCATTTTCTGCATAATAAAATAAAACCATCTTAATCCCATTCTCAATCTTAACCATAGTCTTATTTTTAGCCTTCCACTTATTAATTATCAGAATCTTAAACTCTATCTCAATCTTATTCTAAATTTCAATCTTGATAAATGTATCTTAATTTTAATCGTAATCTAAATGATGATCTTAAACTTAATCTTAATCATGATCTTAATAATAATCTTATTCTTAATCTTAACCTCAATTTCAATCTTGATATGTATTAATCGTAATCTTAATCTTAAGCTTATTCTTAATCTGTTTCTTAATCTTAATTTCCACCTTCGCATTCATTTTAATATTAACCTTAGTCTTAGTCGTAACCTTAAACTCAATCTAGACCTTAGTGTTAATCTTAATAATATTAATCTTAATCTTAATCTTAATCCCAAACTTAATATTATTCTTAATCTTAATTTTAATCATCATCTTGTTCTTAATCTTAACTATAATTTTAGTCTTATTCTTCATCTAAATCTTAATCTAAATTTTAATCTTAATCTTATCTAATCTTAACCTTAATCTTAATCTTAAACTTAATCTTAATCTTAATCTCAATCTTAACCTCAATCTGAATCTTAATATTAGTCTTAGTCTTAATCTTAATTGTAACCTTAATCTTAATCTTAATCTTAATCTTAATCTTAATTGTAACCCTAATCTTAATCTTAATCTTAGTCGTAGTATTTCCCAACAACCACCGCTATCTACTCACCCTTATTGTGTCGCTTTTTCATTAAATTGGACTTCGGAATTAGAGCCCAGCGATTGTGTCGCTTTTTTGTTGATTTTTGCGTCCCTACCGACCGTAAAGAAATTTCACTTCTAAAGTTTTCGTCATGGTTGGCATTTATAATTTTGAAGTAGTGGCAAGCTTCGTCTTCTAAGGATCCAACATAAAGCCCACCACCTTTGTCAACAGAGAGCAAGCGAAGAAGAATGCTTGCCAACAGATGTAGGCAATTGTCACTTTTGTTTTTTTTTCTTCTTGGGCATGTTGAACGCATATATGACGACGCTCCAGTGAAAAGATCTTTCGACTCGGCACACATGGGAGATAAAAAAGAATGGGCGCACACGAACACAAAAGAAGGACCAAATTCCGAAGAACCTGTCTTCTTTTGGTGAGAGCACTGGCGTAGCTTCGCAAAGGTTAGAAGGAATTGGTGAAGTTTTTCGGGGTCGACCCAATACAGGCGTATTGCCAAATAAGCAGAAGAAGCAAATTTGTCTAGAGGTTACTATGAACGGAATTCTCTGCAAGTTTGAGGAGATTATTAATTCCACAATGTTTCATACAGGATAATAAAATTTTCTCTAAAAAAATAGACAGTTGAACAAAATTTATTTTTTCATTCATTTAAATAATACCCTGATCAATTTTTGATAGCAATTTCCGAAAATATTATTCTGGGCATTTTTGTAAATAAATTAGTACTTTGCTTTAGGGCCGTTCGACTTTTTGTCAGGCCGGCTATTAAATCGTACTAGATTGACTATAGTACAAAGATTTAATAAAGTATGTAGCTGAGCAAGAAAACCTCAATTACAGAGCAAAGTCCTCCATAAACCTTCATTATATACATATTTGTATGTAAATACGAGTTTTTAATTTTTGCTTGTATGTGTGCATATTAATCCGCTTTTAAGCTTAGTTAATCCACTACACCTGTTGTTAGCTAAAATGTGTGCGAACCATTCAAAGTTAGATGCCTCATTTCACAGACTAACCACAAAAACAAACACTATGTAGTTACAACATCCTTTAATATTGCTTTTGACTACCTATACTCGTAAATGTGTATGTATGTATGTATTATGCATGTATGTGCAACACTATTTCAACTAAGCTACGTGGTTTGCATGATTGCTTATCGCTAGGTTCTTGGTATGCAATGCAAGCTCTACAGGCGAATGCTTCAGCAGACGTGGAAAGGTGAAGGACCTTTGAGCTGTTGTTATACTATGTGTATGTATGCCAGCAACAAAAGTCAAAGAGAGGTACACAAAAGGCGAATAATAGTTTGTATTCAACAGCAAGAGTGCTGCTGGGTAAACAAAGAAAAAGCAACAAAAAGGTGTCAAAACGCACGTCATGTTTCACATACACAGGCGTGTATGTGTGCATATGTATATTTATGTAAAAGCTACTGCTGTAATTGCTTGAGCTTGATGTAAATGAAAAGAGAAAAGCGATTGGGTAAACTACTTTGGGGAGGTGAGGCTTTGAAAAGAATCTTACCTGACGGGCAGGTTGCCAAGTTGGCAGGCTAATTGAGTAGAAAACTAAGATGTATGGTTGCACAGAGATGGTAGTACGTACGTTTGTATGTGCAAGAAAAATAACTGCAGGCTTTTTAAGTTTACAAAGTAGTCTGCGCAATTAAAATAGTTGACTAACCAGATTTTTCTATATGCATTTCGGTTTTTGGTGTACATATATTTCGAGTGAAAGGCGTTTGAAAGCATGTTGGATGAAATTTTTACTGCATTAAAAAAATAGGAATTCACCGGAAAACTAAGCCAGAAAACTGTTCAATTTTAACTTTTTTTTTTTTTAATATAAAATCGTAATTTCCCGAAAATTCTAAAATAGCAAAAACAGCCATACAAATTTTCAGCTTTTTTGCTGTAAGACTTGAATCGAATGGAGTGTCACCTCCTTTATATAATATAAACTTTTAATGTTTATGGGCGATTCCAGCAAGGTCCACCACAAAAAAAAGTCCTGTTCTTACTTATTTGTAGGTCAATTTGGCTACTTTTTGTAATATATATTATTTGTGTATGTAAGCAGAAACATATTTGCCTAAAATGGCCGCGAAGTTCTGATTCTGTGTTCTCTTAAGTCAACTGATGGCAACCCTCGGCAAAAATATTTTAGAAATAGCTACAACTTTCTAAAACCATTTCTCGTTTGTTACCCCTATCAAAATATTTCGTTTACTTTTTTAACTGATTTTAACTTTTTGTACAGGTGGCAACTTTCCTAAAGAATATTTTCGCAAAAAAAAAAGTACTTTAATCGTTTTCTACAACCACAAAGTAGTGATATTTTATTCAACTAATTAATTAATCGATATTAAAATATTAACAGGTGGCAACCTCACAAAAAAATACTTTCAAAATAAATCGTTTTGGAACCAATTTTCCAATAGTTTATTAAGCTTATTAATTGTATGACTTTAATTTCTGAGAAAGGTGGCAACTCTCCCAAAAAAATATTCTCTATTATTTGGCAACCGCTTTAAAATGTTATTGAAGTAAAGCTTTCTTAAACTTCTCTCGTTTTATACCGAGATATTTGAATAAACCGTATTTATAATAGAATTTACTTCATATTTAGAACGTATGTTAATTACATCAAAAGAAAAAACTCCACAAAAAATTCTGCCGATAGGTGGCGCTGGAGTCTAGATATTTGGTAAAACCGTATTTATCGTCCGATTTCATTCGTATTAAGAAATTTTGCTTTAAAAATATTTTTTTAACTATTAACTTATTTACACTTGTTTTTATAACTTACAATTATAAAAGTAAAAATTTTACCTTTTGTGCTAAATGAGAAATGTTAATTTTTTACATATTATTCAAAAGATTCCGCCAGGTCACGTTATTCCATTATAGACCGTTTAAAAATGCCAAAAATTAGTATCTTGGCACTATTAAGTCAAAACATCTCAAAACCTGGAGCCAATCTAAAATTTCGAATTTCACATGCTGATTCTACGGAAAAAATCCTATTAGAGTCAGAGTACACTTGCCGTGCTGCAAACATTTTTTTTTTTTTAATTTTGTTAAATAGGATAACACATCCTTTCATAAAAGTTTACCAACATCGAAAATATCCATTGTTGACATCATCGGCATATTGGTTTTTTTTTATGCTGCTCAATTAATTACTTGCTATGCAATTATTGGTCAAATTTTGTATTGAGCGCCTGTCAACTACTCTACTCTCTATTTGTTTTACATTAGCAAAATTAGTAAATAAATTACAGTTGAGTTAAGCGCGAAAATGTGTCGTACTTAGCGCATTTAGATAGTTATCACCTGCCCTGGGGATTTACTGAGTTTGTTGCATGCATGCGTTTGAATTAACATTTAATATATGCACAGTGGGCATAATCTAATAATTTATAAAACAATCAAATAATCTGCAAATTTGACACGTGTAAAGGACACGCGTAACACAGACATAAAAACAAAAACAAAAATGGAGACGCACAAAGTAATTAACTAATTGAAAATCACTCATACGCCATGGGTATTTGCAGTGGTTGTGATATTTTATTGCTGTGTTGGCACTTTATTTGTAGTATATAAAATGGTACTAACTATCAGGCATGTTCTGTAAATCGCACAATTTGACATCGGAAGGGGTAGCTAAATAATTATTGTTATTTTTGATAAAAGGATTAAATATTTTATATAAAAACTATTAAATAAAAATCAACAGCATGGAAATATTTCCGAAATCGTGCCGATTTAAAATCATAAGAATTTCAAAACAGATATTGGATTAAGATTAATATTTATATCTTTTTTTTCTGTTTCAACTTTATCCCTAATAACATGAAACGCAGACATCTGCGTGTTCTTTTACTCTATCTAACATACTCCCATAGAATTAAAGGAGGAGAGACAGAAGTAATAAGGAAGAATTGTTAAACTTTACACATTTAAATAGATCGAGCGATCTATCTCAAAATATTGTCTTCCGGGAAAGCTAACCTTCCTTTCAGTTAGATCTGATTGTTTCCTAGTCAGACTCACATGAAACTTACTGAAAACTGCGTATCATATTACTACAGTCCGTCTAATAGGGAATATAAAGAGTAGGAGTACCTTGACCAAATGCGGATTACTATTTTACAGATGATCTCCATGCTGCTTAGCAAATACTTCACCAAATGCTTCACAAAAACAATGAAATATACATTAACATGATTCCTATAGCCGAAAGTGGACCGGAGGTGGTCAAGCGATGGCATTGAGCTAACAAAGCCACTTTACGTAATTTTGGCGGATGTATGTATGTATTTACCAAGCACTGTTCGATGGCTATTCACGCCTAATAATGTGTGGAAATTATATAGTACCAGAAATTTGTTTCGACAATAAAGGCGTAATCAAATTGGTTAAGGATCTACAATACCACAAGAGGATCAAACAGCTATACCCAATATAAGAATTTTAGCAGGCTCACGTATTTACATATATAAAAAAATTATTAACATAAGGGGCCTTTATTGAAGTGAAACTTCTTTAGCGGCGTTTGGTTGGTTGGGAGTAAATTGGCAAATTCAACGGAAATCGCACACGGAAATGGTGCAACGGAAATGTTTTGGGCTGAAACAAGTGCTTCTTGAGTGTATGCACATCGTATTAATTTAACAAAACCTTGCTAATAAAAAGTTAAAGAATAACACTAAGAAAAAGACCAATAAAAGAATGAAATTAAATGACTACGTACATAGGTAAAAAAAAGGATAAAGGCAAAGGTAAAAATAAAACCAAAAACAAAAATGCGTAAAGATAAAGGCAGAAATTAAGACCAAGGTTAATTCACTTCACTTATATAAAGGCAAAGGTGAAGGGGAATATCGTTACCTTAATATAGAAAGGGCCTATCTCACATCGTCGCTAAAATGCAAAAAAGCCGTAACTAAATAAAAATTGTTATTGCATAATACGATCTGGGGCCTTATAATTCGGTGAAATGCATCATAATAAATCAAAAAGTGAATTTTGTATTTTTAGTTGGTTACGGCTTTTTGCATTTCTGCGATGATGTGAGATAAGGCCTTTCTATATTAAGGTAACGATATGTAGATGAAGAAAATGATAAACATAAAAGTATAAACAAAGATAAATATAAAAAAGATGAGGATGAGGATACCGATAACAGTAAACATGACGATAGAGGAAGAAATATTAAAATAAAGGTAATTATAGAGAAAAGGATATAGATGGAGGCACAGAGGCTCAATCTGTGAACTATTTAGAGATTTTAGAGATTTTCGGGATTCTCGCGAACTATCGATATTTTTATCGGTTTTTTTTATCGAAATTATTATTGATATTGTTATCGATTTTTCTAGCGATGTTTTCGGAACTTATCGATATAATAATCGATATTTTTATCGATTTTGTTGTCGATTTTGTAATCAATATTTTTAACGATTTTTTTATTGATATTGTTATTGGTTTTGTTATCGATATTGTTGTAGATTTTGTTATTGATACTTTTATCGAATTTTTTGTCGGTATTTATATCGATTATTTATCGATTTTGTTTTCGCTTTTGTTATGGATATATTTATCGATTTTCTAATCGATTTTGCTACCAATATTATTATCGATTTTGCTATCGAAATTTTTATCGAATTTGTCATCGATTTTGTTATCAACATTTTTATCGGTTTTGTTATCGATATTTTGTTGGAGGTTACTATCGATTTTGTTATCGATAGGGTATAAAAATAAAAATTAAGATAACTGAAAACAGAAAACATAAATGTAATTAGAACGAACAGGGGTAGAGCTAGGGATGTAGATAGAAATAAGACAAAAACTATAACATTAAGCATAAGCAGATGTACGTATGTATGTATGTATATATGTATGTATAATGGTTATGAGGCTTAAAATAGGGGAAAAAAAGCATTCGAAGGTTGCCACCTATTTGAAAATTGCAGTTTAAGTAAATTGATAAATCAAAGTAAATATTGGAATATGGCAGTCAAAAGAAAGAGGTCTAAAATGGCTTAAAGCTGAAAATAGTTTTTTGAAGGTTGCTACCTGTTTGAAAATTTTAATTCAATTTAATTGGTGAGAGAAATTGAACATTGAAATATGGGTATGAAACTGTAGAGGAATAGAACAAGATACTGCAGAAACTATTGTTGCGGAGGGTTGCCACCCGTTTGAAAATTTGTACTCAATTAAATTGGTAAAATAATTAAGATAACACAATACGGGTATAAAACAGCACAAAAATTCTTTTTAGACGCAGTGAAGCACACCGGCTATTTCATTTCATCAGATAGGTGCATCAGAACCAAGAATGATAGAATACAAGATTGCGCCGATCAGAGAGGATTTTTGAGAATAACTTTTGTGTGACGTCACACTGGTGCAATTGCGAGAGAGAAATGCCAAAACGTGAGGAAGAATGGAAGAAGAAGAAAAAATGTTGCAAGGAAAACGTAAACAAGTTGCACCAGTGTGACGTCATGCAAACAACTATTCCGTCAAATTCGTTAAGAGAGGAATAGCGGTCCGAGATCGGCGCAACCTTTGTATTCTCTCAATCGTGCATCAGAACAAAGGTTTTACGGTTAAGTACGTGCCAACAAATATATAGCTGGCAGACTCTTTCACGAAGTCTCTAATGAATTTAGATATCAGTAATCTGAAGTCGCTCATGAAAGTTTGTTCATTATTTCTTTAAATGAATAATCTGATCGATGATAAAATTATAGTAAGCTAAAGCAGCTGAGAGGAACTTTTAAAATTCTTCAGTGTGAACAGCAAAAACTCTCCTTCGCTCTGCCTTGCCTCGCTCGGCTCCGCTCGGTTTTCTGTGTGAGTAACTTTACAGTTAATCACATCAGTTTGAGAGGATTTTTTTCAACTTCTTCGTTTCCATGTAGCCAATACCATTCGACAGTCATTTGTCATCGCATTGAGTAATTGTGATAGTGAAACACTAAATCTGACAATGGTCTCAACTCGCCCAATAAGTCTGTTAAGCAGTCAAGCAACTTCACCTAAGAAGGATAATACGAATAATAATCTAAGAAATGATGGACAAATGAAAAGCAACGGCTTTTGTTTAAGCAAGTCAAGTCCTATATATCACCTGCTGCATCGCATTAAAAAAGTAAAAAAAAAATCCTACGCATACATTTGTATCTATGTACATAAGCAGGTAAAAACGAATTGGCCAACACAACGTGGCAACGGATAAATGTTGAGCTTTGGCAGTGAATGTGCTAAGCTACGCACTCAGCACTTATGACCGAACACTTGGCATATCAAAGTACCAACAAAAAAGTTGTCTATCTACATACATATCTAGGCATTCCGATTTTATGAATAGCGCTTTTTACAAGTGTACAAATGTATGCTAACAATTATGTTTGTGAGTTTGTTAAAGGGACGTGCCATTCCGTGTTCACTGCTATTGAAAGAACTTCATCAGTCTTCATCAAAATAACAAAACGACATCTACAAATTATGATTGATTGCTCTTTTTGATTTTTGCTAGCTAGTAGCAATAAGCGTGAATAGTGTACATACATACAGTTAGATTTGTGGAGGTCTGCTATGTATGGACGGCCTGTTGCTTCCGGAGTTGTACTTCACTTAAGCATTTGATGAGACTTTTTTTGTCAATGAAATGTCAAGCGTACTCAAACTTAGTAGAGCTTGTAGTACGCATAATAAGTACAATAGGATCATCTGATGTAGATTTAAGTTAACAATTTATTATGTGTTATGCATGTACAAACTACGTACTTAGGCAAAAAACTTTAGCCAGCTTAGATGATTATGAATACAGGACGGTAAGTAAGTAAGTTTATTCAGAGGAGCGAAGTATTCGGGATTGTGGATTGTAGTTAAACTTCCGATTAATTCTTCCCAAACGGTTTGCCACTGTTAAGTTAAGTTTTCAGATTTTTATTACTTGCAAAAGCAAGAAGAATATTTCCGACATCGATGTTCGACCCACTGCTGGTGTTTAGTTCATTTATGTGCCCTCTGCTGGTACTCATTTCGTTTGCTTCTATGTCTGCGATAGTTGAGTCCAACCGATACCTGTTGCTACTTAGATGTTCAGTTCTCACTGGCACTAATTCATCTAATCTGATATCTAATTCAGAATGTCGTTCGCGTGTAGTATATTTCATGTCTCACGTTTTCTCTCATTCCTACGAGGAGTCATTATGCCTAAGTCTATTGCCTCACGAGTTAAGTTCCGTGGCCCGAGAGAAACTGGGTTGAATGAAAACTGGAGTCTCAGTGAGGCCTACTCAGCCATTGTTCAACGTTCAGGATGAGCTTGTGTGGCTCCACCTACCTTTTTCTGAATCGCCGCATCGTTGCTGGCAGATTTTCTTTTGTAGCTATAGCATTTCGTGTTAGACCATCGTTGTTCTCGTTGTTCTAGCTTTAACATTCCACGAAGTTTTGGCAGCATACTCGATATGGGTCTTAAATTTTAGTCGATCATCAATCACAACGCCCAAATATGTATTGTAAGCACCACCCTTAGGTACATCAGTAAATAATACCGGTACACAAAAAAAAAGGTGGGGGTGTGTACCTTTAACCAGAGCCAGCTACCGACATAGATGTACTTCGACCCGCTGAATTCGAATCCGAAATACTCGACATTTTTGGTGGTATGCGAGGGAAAAGGACCTCAGATTCGCATTCGGCGGGTCGGATTACATGTCGGTAGGTGGGTATGATTAAAAGCAAACACCATTTATTATGTGTGCCGCACTGTGGCTGAAATAAGCACTTTTTGGAGCCAAAAATCAACCAATAAAGATAGGCGCTTTAAAACTTGTACACATGCTTCTGAGAATTTTAAAAGACGTTGGTTCGAAAATCAGCCGGCAGTTGCAATGTGCATATCGATGCGTATCCACAAAACATTTATTACGTGTTATTATTATTAGGTGTAAGTTTTCTTCCTCCTACTAGTGGCGCTTTCGCAAGTAGCCTTTCAAACCCATTTTCCCACATCAAAATTTGTGTTTAAAGTGACTGTAAATTTTAAAACGTACTTGAGAAAACGCCGCTAAGAAAATCTGAATGAGAAGGCCTCAAGCTCTGGTTAATTTCTGCAAAAAGCGAGTGAAGCATCGAGCACGGATTGCCTATTGGGACATTCCCGCATTCATCATTTCGCATTCGTATACCATTATATTTCCTTTAATGAGATTGACTTTACTGCACTGAGAACCTTAAACAAATACATATGTATTTTGCTTCATGAATAAAATTTTGAAAAGGCTACAAAAACAAACATCACTGCTACTTTGCTTCATTGAGTAAATATATACATATTTACTCCTGGAATTTGTGAGGCAAAACTTATCTAGTATTAATTTTGCGCTCAAAAATGCTTTCATATGGGGTCGAGAGCATTGTGAGCATTACAAAGAATGCCCGCAATTTTCTTAATTACACCAAATGCCAACTGAGCTTGTGTCTGCTTCGAGCTGTCAGCTTATTTGCGCGTTATTACCTGACGACTTGACGTCGCTTCTTCTAAGACTTTGTTTGCCATTCACTCAAGTGACAGCTACGGACAGTGTGTGTCTATCCTGAAGAATGTATGTATGTGTATGTAGGAAGTAGGAATTGAAGTGAGACTTAAACAAGAATACCGATGCACCAAAGGGCAAGGTTATGTGCAGGTGCTACTACATATACTCGTACATATGTATGTATGTAAGCTTTTGTGTGAGCTTTTTAAGTATACCTACTTGATTTCTCTTACTGTCTCTATTTCTTTCATGTATCTTATTTGTACTGGCCCTGGAATGCAGCAAGTGACAATTATTATGATTGCTATTGACATTGTCATTGTGCACAGCAGAGCATAGCGTAGCAAAGCACAGACTCATCATCCTCAGCATGCTCAGCATCCTGAGTCCTTCTTAACAAATGACATTTCATTTCATTGCCTTTCGTGCCAATCAATTTCATGTCTTTCATTTTCTGTTAGTTTTTTGTTGTTGTTGTTATTTTTTGTGTTTTGGCTTCAATGGAAAGTCATTGCAGTTTTCCACTTCATTGCTGTTAATCCTGCTTCGGGGGTAATCACTGTAAATTGCTGCTCTTGAGAATTCTGCACTTAAATGGCAGTTATATGAAGCGATTATTTGTATTTGAGAGATACAATTTTTGCGTGGCAATAGTTTCTAATTTAGCGAGGTCATTTCGTGTTGATGGGCGGTGAAAAAGACGAGGAGATTAGGTACAGTTTAACTGACTGCCAAACCTGTGAGCTGAATTGAGTAATTAAAAGTTTTACATATATACACAAATACATATAAATGATTCCGAAGGGTTGGCGCTGTTTTTTCTTGATGTGTAAACATCTTTGCTCTCAGTTTTGGAGCCATTTCGGAACTGGTTCGGGAATTTTCGCGGATCAATTTAGACTTTTTCGGGTTTAGTTCGGACCATTTCAAAACTAACTCGGGACAATTTCGGGATCAGCTTGGTTCAAGTTCAGGACTTTTTCGAGATCATTTTTGGAATAGCTCGAGGCTAATTTAGGATTTTTTCTGAACAATTTGGAGTCTAGTTCGGGACCATTTCGGAACTTGTTGTTTTTTTTTTGATAATGAAAAGCGTGTTATTTTCTACACTTCATTCAACATGGGATATCCTAGGAGCACGAGTAATGCCTTTAAACCTCCAAACGATCAATGAGGGAGTTCACTGGGAAATATCTTTGCAAAAGCCTCCCAACTTCCCAAAAATCCTTCCAACCAAACAATTTGGGAGTGTACACAGAAATATATTCATCCCAAACGACCAATAATAGAGTACTGCCATAGAATTTTTCCCGCAAGTCTCCTAAAGAAGTAACTACTCTCCCAAATTCGTCCCCATGCAGTAATACCATGAAGTTGCTACACAAAAAGCATTTTACATTAGAAAAAAACATTTTTTATTTGCGCAATTCAGATTTTTCAATCCTTTGTAAACACATGCATACACACTAGAGGGCTGCATGAATTCATTCAAAACGGCATACGAATTATTCATATACAAAACGAATGAATGATTTTGGCTTGAAATTTTTTCGAATTTGAATGAGTACTGTATACACATGTGTATCGCCATGAATTGAAATGAATTGAAAGAAATTACAAATTTATTTATGAATATCCAAAAATATTTTTTTCTTTTTACATACATATGAACATATTGCTGCGCTCCTATTAAAATACTAACAAACAAAAGAGCTTGAATGATTTGAATGTTTTTCATTCAATCATTCACATTCTTCCTTTTGAGGGTAGAAAATTTAAAATAAAATGTATATTCATGAATAAAAAATTCAAAACGTTGAGTGTTTTGTGTATGAAGTAGAATATTCAAATCTACTCTACTCTGTTTGGCTACATGTTTGAATCAACTCAAGCAGAAGTCTAATGCACACACACAAGATCTAGTAAATACTACCATATATTTACTATTGATTATTATTGGAGTTATAGTACAGACAATTACACTTAAGTAGATATTAATGTGCATTAGAGTGATCCAATTTTTTTGTCAGTCACCCCATAACTGAGAGTCGTAGTATTATTTTTTTTTTTTTAAGGTTAAAACATTTAAATGAATGGATAAATAAAATTTTTACCGAACTGTATAGTTTTTTTATTTTTATTTTAAACACATTGAACGGATTCTTGGAAAGAATGCCTAGGCCCGAATTAAAAAAATATTATTTTTAATAGCATATGGATGAAATGTTTTCAAGGTCGTTGAATTCGATTCTGATAGAATCTTGAAATTCAAAATGGCCGATCTAATATGGCGGCTGCTATCCAAAACTCGTGTCTTATACATTTTTGTAGAAAAAGTACGTTAAGTAAATATTCAACTTGATAAAAAATTTATGCTTCGTGCTATTTTTGAACAAGATCAGTCGAAAATTTATCACTGTGGGCCGTGTGGGGAAGATATATATATTGTGGAACTGCTAAAAAATGTTTAACTAAAAACCCATAACCTCATCTTTTGCTTACAAAAAAATATTTATTTTATTTGCAATGACATAACGCATGTTTTGAAAAAATATTTGTTCAAATTTTAGAGTTAAATTTACATCATACATACATAGTTTTATTGTGGGGTAATTTTTGCAGAGCAATATTTTTATTCCAATTTATGCCAATTCCGCAAAAGTATGCATATTCCTCATTTAAACCTATGGAGAAATCTGACGGCACGATTGAATTTTATCTATAACATTTATATGGAAAATAGTTTTTCCACATATAAAAAAAAACAGCAGTGTAATTTTTTCTCGAAGGAAAATTTCTAGGGTACGAAAGCACTAAAATTCCGACTTTACTTTTTTTTTGACCACCCTAACGTACATATGTATGAATACTACACATTTGCATCACTAATTAAGAGTCATCAAAAACAGACTCTCTGTAACGAATATACATATGTATGTATATATGTTGTGGGATCAGTTATTTACACAAAAAAATACCAGGCCATACCAGCCAAATTTCACGGAATTTTGTTCTTTTTCATAGAAAACGGTACCTCACAAGTTATGGATAGAGAGATAGATACCTGTATATTCATGAAAATTAGTTCATTTGGTCAGTAAGCCACAAAAAGCTGAGCCCCAAAAATTATGCAAATATGCATACAACATCGCATATATAGGCCAGCAAAACTACCGAAAAATACCAAAGTAGTAAAACAAAGAAAACCGGTCCCGTTGGTGGCTCATAAATGTATGTATGTATGTTGCCGTTGTGTTTTTTTTTGTTCTGCGCATGTAAGCGCATCATTGAGTAAGTAAGTGGTTGGTACAGTGAAACCTCCCTTGGGCGGACACTCACCGTCAGTCACTTTTTGTCCGCCCAAGAGAGGTGTCCGCTTAATGGAGGGAAGCCTATTTTAGAACTTTTTAATGTTTTAATTAACTGAATAGTCACTATTTCTTATTTGAATAAAAGATATTGATATTACATCGTTCAAACAAAAATGTGCATGTATTTTTTCAAAAGTGCACATTTCATTTATGTGCGTAAGTACATATTAAGTAATAACAAAACAAAAATAAATATTACATTTTAGTCCATAAACTACATAAAATCATAGATTCATTACATAAAAAATTGGGAAATTGTCGATTGACGTANAGGTGTCCGTCTAATAGAGGTGTCCGTTAGGAGAGGTTTCACTGTATATGATTGGCAAAAAAAATATAAAAAATAAAAGTAAGTTTGTAACGAAACTCGGTGGATAGTAAAGTCAATGTTGACTGTTGATGGTAATTTTGTTGTGTATGGCTGTCTATGGTCGCTGCTTTCGAGCTATTGAGATGTCTATGAATAAATCTTGACGAAAATGATGACACGTTTGAAAGGCGAAAACGTGTACCTATGAATAGAAAACGAATGACATGAGTTAATGTCAAATATGCGTAAACTCAAGTAATTTACATAAGAATAAGGCAGTTATAACAGATATGTTTACATATGTTAACGACATAGTTTTTTTTTACTGTTACGGCCATAAACGGTTCAAAAAAGGTAACATTAGAAAAGAATTTGAATGTAACAGTGAAAGAAATTTACTGGATCACACTTACTGAACAAATGGAAATTGGAAAGGAACGTCTGCTTTTATACCCAATACTTTACACATACATACATTCAGCAGATTTTAAAAACTCAGCCCTAGCTAGCTTTCGCCCGATAACAATATGTACTAGTAGTGGCTTATACTCATTAAATGTATCGAATAGAATGCTCGATGCTTCTCAAGGTATCGCTACAAAATATTCGATTCTACTTGTAATCAAAATTACTCAGACGAACAATTTTTTTCCAATGACCGTTAAAAAAATAAATACATGTATATAAAGCGAGAAACGTGTTTTCTTTTTTATGAAATTATATTGCAAAATAAACTTCGCGCAAGAGCCAGAAAACGAGCTTTCATACCCTACTATTTTGAGATGGGCTGACTTGAAAATGCTGAAGCAGAAAAAGGTTGCAAACAAGTAAACTAGGGCTGATGATTTCACCCGGGTAATGAGCTACCCGGGTACCCGGGTAGCGGGTGAAGCCCTACCCGGGTATTGAATTACCCGGATAGCCCGGGTACCCGGGTATTTTATAACCCGGGTAGACCCGGGTAGACCGGGTACCCGGGCAGTATGGTAATTACCCGGGTACCCGGGCACCCGAAAAAATGTGGAGAGGTGAAAATTAAACGCATTTACGATCATATAACGCAAACGAACGTACATAGGGAAAATCTATAAGAATCTTCCGTACCATATGGGGAAATATTATAATATACAACACATACATTGCACTTGACAAATCCGTCATTCATCACACAAGCGTACTTCCAAACCCAGCTTGTTTTAGGCATGTCTAAAATATTAATATTTACGAAGTTGGTAATGCACGTACAGATATCGGATCGGTAACAAATAAAATTATTGAGACACACCCACCTGCGAATCTAAACGATGACCGACAGTTGAGGCAATTTTTGTGTTGGAATGAAAAAAATTTTAAAATTTCTTCCACAATTATTTCACAACAATACGTTCATCAACCTACTTCTCGTATTAAGGAAACTTCATTAAATAATTGTGATTTTAAAAGCTTTAAATATTATGAGAAAAGAAACTATAATTTGAACAAGCTGATACAATAAAAGTACAAAATCTTTAGGTGAATGAATAGCATAAGGCTTTGTTACCTTACTTTTTGTACCAGAAGTGGCCTACCACAGGGTTTAGTTCTTATATAATTCCCAATGAGAACGTTCTCGTCAGTTTTGTTCTCATTTTGGTTTTGGTTTTGACGCGTTCTTGGGAACAAAACTACGACAATGGCATTTAGTTTCGATCATACATTTCGTTCTCAGTCCCTGTTTTAAAATATTAATATTTAATATTCTTTAAAATATACATACATACATACATATGTACACATGCATGTATGTATATGCATTTACAAAAATTAGAAGTTTGAATTTAAGTACAGAAACTAATGTTTTAATTTACTTTTCTTGTCTCCGTCTACTCTGGCAAGCGGTTAGGTGTACATAGTCGCGTACACTCTAGACATAAAAAAATAATTATAAAAAAAAATTTTCTCACTGAAAAAATATTTATCCTCACCAAAAAGATTATACAAGAAGCTTTATGTCGCATTACCCGGGTGTTTTTCGTTTAACCGGCACCAACATATGTATATTACCCGGGTACCCGGGCAAATCGGGTAATACCCGACTACCCGGGTAATAAAAGCCCCGGGTAATACCCGGGTAATCGGGTACCCGGGTACCCGGGCATTACCCGAATTACCCGGGCACCCGGGTAATACCCGGGTAACCGGGTACAAGGGTATCATCAGCCCTAAAGTAAACACTTAAACATGTACTCGATATCCACCAAGTACTTGTACACATGTATCGAAGTACGAAAAATACTCAGTAGAGGCACTCGAGTATATACTTTACCAGTTGTACTGGTGTCGGATCACCTAAGTAATATAAAAACAAGCAGGGTTCGTATTTGCACACACATGCTCTGCTCACACACACGCCAGAAACACATTCAACTTGCACTCACTGCTCATACACATGTGTGTGCATAAGTGGAAAACAAACTCTACTCACAGAAAAGTGTGTGCTGTTTGTTATTAAGCACATGCACATGTGTGTGAGCCGATTTTTGTACAAATTTCAGCCCATGCACATGCACATAATATATTCTTAAAAGAATTTGTTTATTAAACGTTATTTTTTGAAAGACAATTCAATAAAAAGTGAGATGTTGTTTGTTTTTTATATGACAGAAAACATATTAAAAAATTATTTTAAGATTTGAGTTAGAATTCGAAGTGTATAAGTTTCTCTACGCATAGCACACACATGTGCGTGTGCTTTACATTAATAAAAAGAAAGAACACACATGTGCCCGTGCTGTTTACCAAACGGCACACACATGTGATGTGAGCAAATTTTTAATTTTTTATATGCACAGCACACGTGTGTGAGCTTAAAATGTTAGGATGTGCTGCACATGTGTGTGCAAATACGAACCCTGAAAACAAGTAAAAAAGTATAAGTTCGGCGCAATTTAATATATGTAGTTTGTTTACCTTTCCGCAAACTACCGCTACATGGTAAACAGGGATGGTTTTACGTCTATTTCAAACATCTTCGATAGAACGTTGTGTTAGATATAATTGGGGTATTCACAACGGTGTCGTAAGTGTCGTATTGTTGTATGTCGTAAACTTTAAACGCCTAAAAATATATTAAGCGGGTTCGCAAGGTACCATCAGAGTCATATTATGGATTTTCGTAGTGTTTAAAAATAGTTGGTGTTGTGGTTTCAAGTCCTCTAAACATTTATTTAAGCTTTTAAAGTTTACGACATAGAACAATACAACACCTACAACACCGTTGTGAATCCCTCAAATGTGTTTTCGGCAGTCGATCAAATACGGCGGTTGCTGGTTTCGTGCACGTTTACTCGGAATACTGTTTTGCCGAAGTCAATATCAGTATGAGCTGTTATAAGTATCGTTCACTTGTGGTGGCTGCATTTGCAAGCACTGTACGCTATGCGCTGGTGTTCGTTATAGTCACAAAATCAGCTTCGTTTGCCGGTCTCTGATATAAATCCAGTGTACACTATATCCCATAAGATAATTTAGGTAGGCCTTCTTAGGTGAAGCCATTCAAAAAGCCTTTTTTCTGCATGCCTTCTAGAAGGGCTTATCCATTTATAATATACATTTTATGTGTCAATAACACATATTTCATATAAACATTCAGCAAATTCTTTAAAGATGTATGATTTTTATGAGTTAAAGAATAAACTGGAAAAGAAGAAGGAATATATATTCTAGCCTACTTTGGCTATTTTTCTTTCGTTTATTTAAACTTTATTATTTTCTTATGAAAATATAGCTCGTTATTTAACAAAAACCATGTAAGTCAAAATTTCAAAATTTGTAAAAAATTAACAAAAATTGGCATATTTTCATCAAAATTTTGTACATTTTAATTCGATTTCTTATAAATAGTCTGAGTATGCAATTTTCTGGTCCATTAATTTTTTCCGCAAACAAAGTGTTAATTCTAAGTAAATAGGACTTCTGTTAATTTTTGGAAATTTATTTTTTGCAAGGTGTTGCTCATTTTCTTCATACAAAAAAATTTCGAACAAACTTTGTATGGAAGAAAATGCGTGAAAAAATTACCAAAAATCATTGGTAAGTCCTAGTTACTTCAGGCTTGCACTTTATTATACTATAATATAACGGGCTTTAAAACTGCGTACTCAAATTCAGATTAAAAAGTTTCAGATTTGAATTATAATGATTACAAATTCGTAAAAATTTTGTAAATGTTCTACAATTTTTGAAATTTTTATTTACAAGTTTTGTTATACAGCAGGCTATATATTTCGTATAAAAATATGTATAACAAACATTTTTTAAACAAAAAAAAATATATTGCAAAAATAGCCAAAATTTGCTAAAATCTCTCTTCCCTATTTACATTCTCACCACACTAGTTAATGAGTCCGTCAATACGTGTGCTTGGTAAAATATTTTCGATTCGATGAGAAATTTGTATGTGTGTGCTAAAAGTATGTTTGTATCCGATGCTGATTTAGCCAATTCTTTATAGAATTTCCTATTAATAAAAGCATCAATAGAATTTAAAAGTTCTAATAGCGGCTACGACCTACATAGAAACGAGTATAACCCGTGGCTTTTTATTTTCCACCTCATAAAATTGTGCGAAATATTTTAAATCGGTTTAGTTCGAATGGCAGCGTATTCGCTAATGGGTTGAGATCTTAAAGTAAAGCGATTAATATTTTTTATTTGCACTAACGATGAAAGTACTAAGAATTCAATGGCTGGTAGTATTGGTGCTGCTGCAGGTGTTACCAAGAATTCAAGGTGGGTTAAATAAAGAAAGGAAAATACGTATAAAAAATATAAATTTTTTTTTCAAAAATTTGTGCAGCCAGGACGCTTTTTATATCAACAAAAATTAATACTACAAATGGTGGCGATTTCGTTGCTGCATCTCAGCCAGCAGAAGAAGAAACCAATAATGCAAAGGACTCAAGAGGCGAGCGCTTGCAGAAGCTTATGGAAAAACTATTATTGAATGGTCAGCTGAAAGTGAACGATGAGCCATTAAGGTCATTATTACCGTTAAATTATTACAACGAAACGAAAGGGAATTTCGAGAATGAAGCCGAAACAAATTTTGAACCAACGAAAAATGCGAATAATTCGAGTATAAGAAATAGCCATTTGAGTGATGCGCTTGAAAAACAAAAAAACCAACCCTTTGACAAAGACAATAACAACACACTAAAAACAGCATCACAACCACATGAGCTAGAGCGTGAAAGTGGTGGTAAAAGATGCGACAGTCATAAAAGGTTCAGCGTTTCTTATGAGCAAAAGAACGCCACAGACTTTAATGGCACTGAAACGGCCAGTAGATTGTCTATTAATATAGCTGAACAAGAAGAAAGACACACACCAGTAATAAATCGCTTGAGCTTTGATGTTAAAAACATTGGCACTAATGAAACACTAAAAGATCAATTAGAATTTCTACAAAATAATGCAGAGAATATAAAGAAACAGCAACATATAGTAGGCGAAAGCGAGGTGAATATAAACGAGCGTGCCGAAAGCTATGTGAAAGCGACAATTGACCTCTCAACCAAAGAGCCGGGCACTGAGCACTACAAGGTGCACGTGAATCAATCCGTCACAGCCAACGATAGCTTTGGGCTACCAAAACCTCTGCATACAGATGAATTATTTATGGTCTCAAACTCTGAAATCTCACCTAAAATAAATCAGAATCAAATAGAAAATGCGACAACTGCGAACACTGAGCTTCAGGCTTTTAAAAACCCTACAATTCAAGCCTCTAACATGGCGACACAATCTAATATACAATCCAGTATACTGAAGTTTCTTACTGCGACCAATGAGACCTTAGAGATACCAATGCCTTTCGCCGCTGCTCCCAATGTGCCTGATGTGGGCATCGAAGCCATTTCAAAATATTCAGTCTCAAATAAATCCCCTACAGCCTCCTCCCTAATAGTCTCTAAACCAATGAGTTATGCTACGCAAGCGCAATTGTCTTCACCCCAAAAAGCAGCCAGCTTGGATGATGCTCTTATGCGCTTAAAAGAAATTTTCGTTGAGTACTCCATACCCATTTCCAGTGTGGTGAGACAATTATTGTCTGAGTATGCGATTACGCCAGAAGAGCGAACGAGTACTGCATCAGTAGAGCACACGAAGTTGAATGATAATATGCATTTTCTGAAAACTCAAGCAGTCAATCAAATGCATGAAAGACCAGATCCTGCGATGGATGTTACAACAAGTGATGAGCTATATGCCGCAGATAATGGTTATGGTTCCGACTATGCAATCTTACAAAGTCAAGCCAAGTTTACCATTGACTCGCTTATTAGCTCAGAGGAGCGTGAAAGCACAGACGAAAGCTCAATTGAGTATATGAGTGCGAAGGAAAGCTCTAGCCAAATCACATCTACAGAGTACAGCGAAGACGAATGCGACGAAGCGTACGCTAATAATGAAGCTTTCAAAATACCTACTCCTATGCCGATTGACCACCAAACGTCACTTGCTGCATATCATCAATCGAACAAAAGCAACGAAAGTGAATCAGAAGTAAATTACGCTTCACGCACAGATGAAGCATTTGTAAATACTAAAACCACAGGCTGCCATCGAAAACAATGTGAAACAACAAGTGAGCCTGCAGTTGATGCAACCGCATTATCATTACGGCAAGACTGCTATCCGACTGCAAATGAGCAAACAAACTATTTAGAGCATCTGAAAGTGGCAATTGAAAACTCTGTAGACGCTGTAAGAAAGGAAATTGAAAATATAGACAAAACTAATGATGCGCAAGTGGAAACTTCCCACGCTTCCTATGAGCATCACAAGCAAGAGCATCAGCCCCACATCGACGTCGAATTGCCTGCAGAGATCACAGATGACATGTCGACTAGGAAAACTTCAGCAACTGGATTATCACGCCGACCCCAGCTGAGTGGGGTGGCGGTAGATGTAAAGGCGGCTGAAAGGGTGCCAATGCGAGTGCAGAAGCCGGAAGCGATATGCAGCCAAACGGAGATAATTAAAAGTGAACAATACAGCAAAACAAATGAAAATGCAGATGGAAATGAAACTAAACCTGAAGCTGAATCTGCAGCTGAAATGAAAGGCGAAGATGAAAAACCAGCAATACACGGACGTATGCTGCTCGGACGATCGGTAAGCTATACGGTAAGCTGTCACATCGACGGACGCAAACAGCCAGAGACAACAATACCCATCGGTAGTGATGGAATTGACAATGCGCAAGAGAAAACAATAAAACCTAGTGAACAGTTGACAATTACAAGTGCCGATGACAGCTCAAATGTACCAAAAGTAGAGACTGCACAACAAAAGCGCAAGGAGGGTAAGACTGCAGACGGCACTGTGGTGACGAACGCATGGCGGCGCAATGCAATGGACAGTAGTGGTTACAAAGCGGATGCTGAAAGTAGTGATGAAGGTGTGGTCAATGCTGTCGCTGTTGTTGATGATGATTGTGGGAGTGATGAGAATTATGAGGCTGGCAGTGCTGAAGGTGCGGAGGAGAGCGACAATGAAAATGACCATGCTGCATATGATGAATTTGATGGTGTTGCTGACGATGATGGTGATGGTGATGTCGATGTCGATGTTGATATTGATGTTGATGGTGGAGCCCGACAGCGACAGCGCGGCATCATTGTTCGTTGTTGAAGGCATTCAAAGCCATGTGAGGCATGCAGCTGAAATGGCAGCAGTTGAGCAATCAACAAGCAGTTTAGAAACAGATAATGGCAAAACATACGAGTACAGCACTAGAAAGCTACTCGAAAGCGAAGTGGCACATAAGGATGGTACGAGTATTTATGCAAAGACGCGCAGCGTGACATCTAGCGTCAATAGTGAAAATACTAATTCAACTGACAGCGGTTATGATGATAACGGGGATGATGATGGTGGGGAGGAGAAGGATGAGTTTGAGTTGGAGGTTGAGGGCGATTCCAGAGGAAACGCTTACATTGTTGTTGCTGATAAATATGTGACCGGTGATTATGTTGCGGATAATAGCGGCAATGCTCGACTTGAAGCACCAGCAGCTGCAGCAGCGCATACTGGCAGCAGCGACAATCGTGTTGGCATTGATGCAACAAACCATCGATGTTGTTGATGGCGCGTCGCAAATGTCACACTTGCACAGGCCAAGCGATGACAACGTTCTAAGCGATAATGATAAGTTGCACTACGAACAGAAGCAATAAGGCGGGTGAGCAGCTGCTGGATAGAATGATAGAGCTGCTGTTGTAAAACCATTGAAAATCGAGACAAAATCAACACAGCTAGAAAATGTCAGCGGAAAAGACACGGATACCAATAATAGCGCCCGGTGATGAAGCAGATGACGATGGCGTGCATGACGAAGGCGATGAAAACTTAGCAGTGATGTAACTGCTGCTGCCGCTATGAATGTTGCCAATATGGCGGATGTGAATTGGGTTGCTGCTGATGTTGAAGCGGATGATGTTATACTCTTTCTCCTGCTGATATGATGGCTGCTGTCGCAAGTGACACTAAACCAAACAAGACAAACGTTCGTAATGCAATGTACATATGTATGTATGCTGCTGCTGACATAGCTTCGAAAACGGATATTACAACGACAAATTGGTGGCNCGACAAACGTTCTTAATGCAATGTACATATGTATGTATGTATGTTGCTGCTGACATAGCTTCGAAAACGGATATTACAACGACAAATTGGTGGCATACATTGCCAACGACGGAAATTAGAACATATCTGAATGGTATATTCTCGCTAGTGAGGCACTGCATTCGGTGCGCGTGCTATACACACACACACACACAGCCATACACGATTACTTGATGGTGACGGAAATCGCGCGGAAATCAGAGGAAATGCAAAATGTCCAACCAGAAGTGGCCGAAGGCGTTTAAAAGTTAAGTGCGGATGCAAGTAGCAACTTTGATGACCACTAAGTGGGCATTGGCGGGCATGTGTGCAATAAGCGTAAGCATGTGTGTTTATTAGGGCGGTACAAAAATACTACCTGTGGGAGAAAACGTGTAAAATGTTAAGCTCTCACACTCAGGATTTTTTTTAGATAAAAAAAACACCCGGTATATTTTTGTTTATTAAAAACCCAAAAAATTGCAGTGGGTAGACGCACAAAATCGTTAGTATTGGAAGAGCAACCGAGTTTTCCGATCGAAAAATATTGATTTTCAAAAATTCTATACGATTTCTACAAAAAAAGTGTTTTCCCCATATAAAATATAAATTTATAAATATATTTTTTTTAATAACAAATTTTGGTATTTTTTACCCCATTTAGAAAAACCTGAGGTGGTGAGAGCTTAACATTTTTTTTTGTTGTTCACCCTAGTGTGTATATGTATGGATTGATGTGTGTGTGTGTTTTTGGATTGTAATGAATTCAGCAAATAAACTGACTTAGTCGATAAGCTTAGAAGTAAAGGACGAAATGAAAATGAAAGTTAATAAAGAATTTTATGTTTAAACTAGAAAATAAAGATATTACGTCTTAGTTTATTTTTCGACCTTAACGAACCTTAAAAAATTGCATTTATTTACTTTTTTTTCATATAAAGGAATAAATGGTTGTACATATGTATATATAAAAATCTGGTTTTTTGAAAGCTCGTGAACTTTTAGCTAGTACATATGTACACACTATGTATGTATAATAAGCACAGATTGCAATAACTGCGACAATTCATTTCACGCTTTCTTCTCTCTCGGTTTCACTCTCCTTTCACGGTCGTTGCTCTGGCGCTGTCGAGTTATAAGCTAGTCCAATAAGAAATGGTGAAAAAATTGCTAGTTTGTAGCTATTAGGCGGTGTAACTTCACTGCCATTATAACGCTGTTCGACACTCTTTACTTCGTTGACACGAAATTCATCTTTGAGTTCACTCACGGACAACGTTAAAAGGTGGCGCAGGAATTCTTTATCAGTTTCAATACTTGCTTTTACATGACACTGAGTCACTGCTAACAAAAGTACTAGGATGTACATTTTTTTCTGACAACTTTGTATGTTTTACTATAACTAAGCGAACACAAGCGAAAGTAACCAGTCGTATTGATATTATTGCTAGCATGAAGATCGATCGCTAAAGTAAAACTAAAAATGCTAATTCTCTTCTTGTTTATGCTGACCTCACCTAAGCAAATGAAGGTGAAAGTGTGCTTTTTCTGGCGTTACTTTTCTACTTTTATTCGTACTTTCTCGTTTATGTATACACCCGCGGCAGAAATAATAAACTCGTCGTACCCTAAAGAGTTTAAGCTATATTTCTTTAATTTATTTTATGTTTAATATTTTTTTTTTATAAAAGCCTAGGTAGTTACACAATAAACATTATATAAATCCGCCTTTCAATCTTTTAACAAAAATTATGAAAATTCGAACAAATTTTCAATTTTTTTTTCTGAATTTTTAGAAAAATTTTTGGTATGCAATTTTGTAGCCCATTCAATTTTAGTGCAAGTTTCAATTGGCTACAAAATACGATTGATTTTTAAAACTTTTTTTTGCTGACGGTGTCACTCACTTTTTCCCGAAAATTTGTATATGGAAGGGAATGCTTAAGTAGCATCGTCAACAAATCAATGGTATTTTCTAGCCACTTGAAACTCACACGTAATACTATCCAATGCAGATGAAGAAGATCCGAATTGCTGATAACGAACACAGCAATGAAATTTATCAACATTAGTGTTGCTTGAATAAATTTTGACAGTAGTAATGTATATGTAAAAAACCATGAACTGTAAGGAAAAGCACTCTTAAAGTTTGTAGATTACCGTAAAAATTTATTAACATGAAATATTTCAATACAACAATTACTTTTAATCCAGTTCCTCGTCAAGATATACAAGTTCATCGTTATCCGCTTGCAAAGATCTACCTGGAAAGACTCCTGGGAATCTGCCGGTGGAATTACCCGGGAAAAATGTTTGATTGAAAAATGGGGAAAATGGTGGGAAAAACGGTGAAGGATAGTAAAAAGGTGGAGGGTAGTAAAATTGTTGGGGTCCATAATATGATGGATATGGAGCAGGTGCTGGTGGTCCATACTGCGCAGGCGGCCCATACTGCGCAGGTGGTCCGTATTGCACAGGCGGCCCGTACTGCACAGGCGGCCCATACTGCGCAGGTGGTCCGTATTGCACAGGCGGCCCGTACTGCACAGGCGGCCCATACTGCGCAGGTGGTCCGTATTGCACAGGCGGCCGGTACTGCACAGGCGGCCCGTACTGCAGAGGTGGCCCATTCTGCACAGGTGGCCTATACTCTATAGGCGGCTTATACTGCACAAGCGGTTTTTCATCATAACAATCTGCATAGTCATCATGTTCGCAATCCGTATAATACTGTGGAGGTGGTGGTGGTGGCGGTTTTGGTGGTCTACTCGCTGGTGGCCTATCATGATGGTGATGGTGGTGGTGGTGATGGTGATCATCATACGGCCGCGGTGTGGTTGTTTTTAGCATCAAAAGGGCGCCCAAATCACGTGAGCTTCCAAAGTCCGTCGCTTCGAGGATTACTGTCTCATCATTGCTCGGTTGATTGTTCAGTTCTCTCAATGTAAATACTTGCCTTTGCAGTTTGCTTTCTTTTGGCACATGTCGAACATTTTTGCTTCCGACGGCGGCATTCAGGAGAAGCGCTACTAAAAATGTGTTAAGCGTAAATTGGTACCACATTTTCGCCTTTTCAGCTACAGTGGTGATAAGTAATGCTGTGTGGCAACTTGTGAATCGAATTTAGAAATGTCACTTATTTATATACGCAAATATGTAAATGGCAAACATAAGAATTGCTCTACAAAATATTTGCCATAAAAATTTAGCGGTCTCTCTATCAATAAACCGTCCATTAATAGAACATGGAACTAAATCCGTTTGTCAGCTTTGTTTGTTTGTTCCACTATTGTGTAGACTTTGTATTAAAAACTACCAATGCTGATTGAAATTCTTTGTCTTCGCTTAAAAAGTTGAAGATAAAGAAAGAAGAATAGCAGCCTTTTGTATACGCTTATCTTAAAAGCATAAATAAGTAGGCATTAATTTCTAGTTCAGTTAAGAAAAAAAAAAAACTTTTGAATGCACTAAAACCTTGAAAATAATTTTTTTTAGATTCAAAGAAGCAAAAAAACACACCAAAGTAATTATACTGGACAACAAAATTGCACTTTTGGCCTGATGAATGATGTTTAGTAATTTGACGTCGCTTATTATAAATATGTATATGGAGGAACACTATCATCATGATGGCTGACTATTGTTGGAGCATTCGGAACAGTTCTGTGGCTGCAGCTTCTGCAATAAAGTCTTATAAAAAAAAAACTATTTTCAACTAAAGATCTTAGAAAAAGTGGATTAACTACACTGCCGGAATAAAGTATTGGCACAGAAATTTTTTTACAATACCTATATGCAAGAATTTTTATTTTTTTCCGATAATTTTTTTATAAAAATTCGGTTCATACTACAACAAAACCCGTAAAAATACAGTTTCTAAACTTTGTACAAAACTCAGGAAAATTCAAAAAAAATTCATGCAAAGCTTCCAACTTTTTTATCAGGTCGTTTAGAATTTATTCGAGTATGCCAGTTTATTAGTCCACATAATTTTATAACAACAATGTGCAAGTTCGAGGTAGCTAGGACTTACCATTGATTTTTGGCAATTATTTTTCACGCAGTTTCTTCCTTACAAAAGAAAAAAAAAAACGAAAATTCTTTATATGGAAAAAATGCGAAACACTACGTGCTATTAGAAAAAAAATTTGTTCTTTAATTTTTTGATGTTGCGTTGAACCGCGCTTGAACCCAGGCCCTGCGGAGTAATAGCTCGCACTGTTAACCACTACACCACAACGGCCGCCATCTATTCAAAAATATTGCAATTCAAAATGTTGTTTAATTACCATATAACAAGCCTTGGGTCAGGTATTTGAATTTCTTTTGTATTGCATTATAAAAAAAAATATAAATAGGCAAAAACCTTCGTTGATAAATCTTTTTGGAAGCTATTTCAGTGCTCTTTCATTTGATACCAAATTTGTGTAATTGGGATAAGTGGTTTGTTTATTATTAGGAAAGGACATTTATTTCGACCTTAGAAATATTTTCCTCAGTTTAACTGTTATTACTGGACTCAAAAAATAAAAATACGAAATTTTAAGTTATTATTGGGCTTTTTTCGTAACAGTTCCAAAAATAAAAATAAACCAGGAATATTGTCTTGGAGGTCCTGGGATCAAAGGAATAATGATAACTTTCTACTACGACAATATTTTGCCTCGGACTTTTATAACTTCGATTAAAAAAATAACAGCTATAGCAGAGACCGAACCTGCTTTAAGACATTTTTGAGATTTGCTTTATATGAGAGGTATGCTTTAAAAAAAAATTATCACGGCAATTTTTCGTTTTTATCTTGATTTATGTCCATTAATGTTGCATACGGAAAAAAAATCTTCGGGCTCATTTAAAAAACGATCGAATTTCGACAGCACATGTCAATCGTAGTATTTTATTATTGTACTGGTTGTCATAACAGATGGACTTCAAAATAGGAAAAGTGTATACTTTTAGTAAAATATGAGTAATTAATTGGCTAAAACGAGCTCACAAAACACCAACAATTAAAAAACAACATGAAATACTAGATTGCCTCAGGATTCTGGCTGCCCGCATTACCGAGATAGCGTTATATTTATGACATTATTGAAGTAAATGAGCGACATGCACATACCTATGTATGTTCGTCAATTTTTCTAAATGGAGAAAATGATCATACCTTCAACAAAAAAAAAAAAGAAATCAAAAATCAACGGTAATCCCTAACAAATCCAAAATGCACTTTATTAAAGTAAAAATCGCATACTCCCAGTTTTTCTAAGTAATCTAATTAAAAAGCTCGAAATTTGGGTAAGGCCTTGTCGAATTTTACTAGTTTGAACTGAATTTCTTACTTATTTTAATTTAATTTTCTTTCAAAATCTAGATTTTATNCAATTTTTTACTAGTTTGAACTGAATTTTTTACTTATTTTAATTTAACTTTCTTTCAAAATCTAGATTTTATTGTTTGTTTTTGAAAGACTGAGGTGAGGTGAGAGGCAGTTGCCAGAATTGCACTGTTAGTTTTTCTTCGAATTTTACCTAGAGACTTTTTGTTTACGCAAATAAATATTTACGAAGTTCTACCATGCTATCAAGTGTTTAAGATTTCATATTTTACGATTTTTTATAATTGGATATATGTAGGAGTAGACTTTAATATTCTTCTTATGTTGAAATAAAGTGAATTAGACACTTTTGAATAACATAAAACCTTTCTTATAGATTCTTACGTCTGCCTAACGAAATTTTAACGAGCATTCAATCTTTATAAACACTGCGCATATCAGCACGTACATATGTGTGTATGTACTATACAAATATCTGCCACCACGTTCCTACATTTAGCGAAATATTTGCATTTTTTTTTATTATTTTTTTTTGGTAATACTCTTAGATGATATACAGGAGTCGATGGGCTTTTAACAGGTTCGTCTTAAATTAATTTTGTAAACAAAATAACCAAAAACAAAAAAAAAACAGAATTCAAGTGGATTAGTAGCTTTAAAACTTTCTTCGTATACCTTGTTATAAATACCACTCTACCCATGCCAGCTACTTTTAGTTCCTCACTTTCAGTCTTCTAATGAAAAATGACTAATTTACATAAAATTGTGCTCTTTTTGTGCTCAGTCGCGTTGTTAGCGCCGCGTTCGTTTGGTGGACGTATACCACTTAAAGCAGCAAAAACTGGTGCCCAATCAAAAACACTTTCTTGGCTTAATCTTCTACCACTACTCACTCGATTACAGTCAGATGAGTTGATAGCGTTAGCGACTAATAACACATCATCGGCACTTGCAGATCGTTACAGTTTAAATAATGCCAATTTAGCCGATGATGTCGCACCAGAATTGTATCCAGTATTTTTACCGCTATATCCGCCGCCGCCTTATGCAACACCATCATTAGCTGCTGTTCCCATACCCTCGAGACAACAATCTTCTTATCTCTCCGATGAGACGGATGCAGATACTGTTATACGTACCGAATTCATAAAGGGAGTTTTGGCAGGTTTACAAAATGGTATGGGCACCGCATCAAATTCAATCGCATCGGACACCACCACAAATACATTAAATGGCAATGAAAGGAATAAGCTTTTAAGAATTAGCTCACGAGGATTGAGTGATCGCGGCACAAGTGATGGCAGACTTCAACGAAAAAAATTGCCCTTTGTTTTACTAGATGACGTGAATTTTGAGGAAAAAGTTGATAAGGAAGAGAAAAATTTTAAAATCGCGCCTGTGCAAAATTATAAAATTTATGAAGTGCATGTAGTTTAGTTAGGAAGCATTAAAGAAATTATTTTAAGTGGCGGAAAACGTAAAACATTAATAGATCAGTTGCAAAAAGCGCAAATTAAAATATTTTAATAGTTCTTCTCGGCAAATTTTATTAAATCATTATTTGAGTAATGTTGTGAGTGAATAGTTAATAGATATTCATATTTTTTAACTTTAGCATTAATATGCACTTAGTTTAAGATAATAATGGTAAAAAATACTTTAAGATCTCAACAATTTTTATTGAGCATGAGGCCGTTTCTAACGTTCATATCCCAGTGACCGCGGTGAAGAAGTCCGATGATGTTTTTCCACAACATTTTTTTATTATAATTGTTAAAAACCCATAAATAACAAAAACATATTTTAAGATATTCGTAAATCTTTTTTAATAAAATAGCCTAATGGTGACAACATTGTTTTTCCTTGCAATTAGGGGAACGAAGGGTATTGTGGATTCTAAGAAATTATTTATTTTTTTTTTTTTAATTTTGAATGCTTATTATTTATCTTTTGAAGCGCGCAAAATTAAAAAATTATACTATCGAATATTGTGGCTTATTTGTATAGTGTCAGCTATTGGTGCCAATAATTTTATAATATTTTATTATTTTTATAATTTTCAGGAATCATGGGAAAGATATATTTTTGTACAAGAATTCAATGTACA
>NW_016160445.1:14939-24899 GCF_001687245.7 Rhagoletis zephyria | reverse complement strand
GTCAAACCTTCAAACACCCCCATACACAGCACAAATGGCTTGAAGCAAAGGGAAATTTCGCTTGGTTTGTCAAACCGCTTGTGTGGTGTATTTCGCTCTTTACACTCAGTTGAGTACTGCCCAATATTTTATTACGCAAACCTACTCCCATTTTCATTTCCTTACTCTTCATCTCTTGCCACGCTTTCACTTGCCATTCTATGTATTTACTTTTTCAGACTTTATGGCGTCACTAATTAAATGACCAGACTTACAGCCTTTAAATGCTCCACACGCTTGCTGGACATCTCGATCAGCGTATTTTCTTTGCAACTTTTGTTACTTTGTTATTTACTTATGTATTTCGTTTATTGCTGTCCATTGTCACTGCTGCTACTGGTGACATTTCATTTTTTTTTTGTTTTTATTATAGTTGGCGCGCAGTGATTTCTGTCTTAATAGGCCAACTCGTAAATACTGGCAGAGTTAAATGAAAAAAGTTCTTTAGTCTAGCGGATGAATAAATCGCGTAAAGCAACGAAAGGGAAATGAACGAATTCCAGTAAATCGTTAATAAATATGTATGTAAATTTGGGATTAGTAGTAGGGTCTCCCTGTTGTACGTATAGATATTGGCTACTGTGCTGGATATGGTAAACAGGAAACATTTTGCATGCGCCGACAGTTAACACAGAAAATTGTGGAGAATATTTGTCGCAAATGGCAAAAATGTGATGCGGATGCTATGTACATACTTATATGTAAGTATTTTGTACGCATATCGCTGATATTTTTCCAATTACTATTGTATGTACATATATCAGAGAAGCTCAATAAACTTTAGTTTTGTTAGTAAGCACGAATAACTCATCAAAATAATCTCTTTACGCTTCAGAGCTAAGTTAACGACACGTAAAGAGTTTTTGTTGTAACATCCCTGCAAACCATTTTTTCAGAGTATTCTGCATTGTAAAGAAATTTCAAAGAATTCGTTAAGATTTAATTCGATTTTTTGCCGAATTTCCTAAAATGAAATAAATTACGCACNTCGACGAAAGGGAAATGAACGAATTCCAGTAAATCGTTAATAAATATGTATGTAAATTTGGGAGTAGTAGTAGGGTCTCCCTGTTGTACGTATAGATATTGGCTACTGTGCTGGATATGGTAAACAGGAAACATTTTGCATGCGCCGACAGTTAACACAGAAAATTGTGGAGAATATTTGTCGCAAATGGCAAAAATGTGATGCGGATGCTATGTACATACTTATATGTAAGTATTTTGTACGCATATCGCTGATATTTTTCCAATTACTATTGTATGTACATATATCAGAGAAGCTCAATAAACTTTAGTTTTGTTAGTAAGCACGAATAACTCATCAAAATAATCTCTTTACGCTTCAGAGCTAAGTTAACGACACGTAAAGAGTTTTTGTTGTAACATCCCTGCAAACCATTTTTTCAGAGTATTCTGCATTGTAAAGAAATTTCAAAGAATTCGTTAAGATTTAATTCGATTTTTTGCCGAATTTCCTAAAATGAAATAAATTACGCACACTTCCATTCTTTTACGAAATTTCGGAAGAAAATCTGTGAAGCAACGAAAATAATGGTGCTATGTGAAGAATATCTTTCAGAATTTTTCCAGAATTTTCTTTTATTTTTCATACAGAAATTTCTTTACGAGTTCGTGTCAACCACTTCATATAATTTTCTTTGAAAATTCGTAAAAAAATCGTTACAGAAATGAGATACTCCTAACGATTTCCTTAAGATTTCGGGAACTTTGGTTTGCAGGGATGAATATTACACATTCAACGATATTGATTGAATTTATTTTTCGTTAAAAATTAAAATAAAATTATTTTGATAATTACCTAGAAGAAAGCGAAATGGTCAAATGTCGGCCTATAGGCGATTGGAACAGAGCTAACGACGCTGGAACGTTAAAGGTCTTTTGCACCCCAATGGCGGTTCCTTTGTCTTTAAGATAAACACAACAATTCTTCTCTGTGACCTGGCCAATCCAGTGCATGTGAAAGTGCGGGCAATTGTGACAGGTTAGGTAACCAATAGGCAACTTAATGTTGACTCCATTCAAAAGATTTATACCTTTCCTAGCAAAACGATAATCAAAAATTCTGATCTGTCCAAGGTCACCTACCTCTCCCCAGTACTTTCTGCCTTCTAAATTTACCCACACTTCGATTACGAGCCTCAAGGAGAACCAGCTGAGTCCCCAAAATGGTTCCGGACCCACAACTGAGAGCCTTCGCTAGCCAATTCANCCACAACAATTCTTCTCTGTGACCTGGCCAATCCAGTGCATGTGAAAGTGCGGGCAATTGTGACAGGTTAGGTAACCAATAGGCAACTTTATGTTGCTCCATTCAAAAGATTTATACCTTTCCTAGCAAAAGGATAACCGAAAATTCTGACCTGTCCAAGGTCACCTACCTCTCCCCAGTACTTTCTGCCTTCTAAATTTACCCACACTTCGATTACGAGCCTCAAGGAGAACCAGCTGAGTCCCCAAAATGGTTCCGGCCCCACAACTGAGAGCCTTCGCTAGCCAATTCATCGGCAGCAAAGTACTACCTACCACCAGTTGGAGAGTTCCAAGCACTTTTTTGCAGCGTTTTTGGTCGTCAGACCATTGAGGTATAAGAAGCAATCGGACGGATTATAGTTCGGTATAGTGATTATAAATATTAGTTTGGCGGTTCAGAGCCCATATTCAACCAAAAAGTTCTCCATTGGCCCCCATTGGATTCTGTGGCTTTTCAAAGAGATTTATGTAGATGGCAATTCCAGCTTAATCTCTCTTTCAGGGTAATCTCGAGATGTTTGCCTTCTTCATAGTATTCGAGCACCTTTTTCTGCAAGAGTAACAAAACCAAAGTTTAGCGTGCACCTTCTTGTAAACGGTACCACAACAGTCTTTTGCATGTTTATGTGGAGGCCCTCGTTGCCACACCAATTCGATACCATACGCAGGAGCTGCACTCATAACATCTGAATATTCTGGTCTCAATAATTACCAGATCGATCGCATATCCAACAGCACCGAACCACTCTCATGTAGTTTGTTCAAGAGTTCATCGACCACGAGATACCAGAGAAGAGGAGAAAGAACAGCTCCCTTTGGGCAGTCGCTTTGACTCTCACTCGCAAAGCTGAGCCTATTAACTACCAATGCCTAGCAGAAATATCAGAAGCATATTTTATGGTTATAAGCCAAAACCACCGACTACATATGTAAATGCATATGCATGTATGTAAGTATGTAAGTATGCAACATGTGCGCTTCTCCATATATGTGTTGCCAGGCGTAGGCATATCGGCGTTTGCTCGCTGAGTACGCCGCTGGTTGTAATTCAATAAAGGGAAACAGCTCTGTGCAATAAATATTCTAGACTTAAGTCGATAGCCGCATAAGTGTAGATATGGGTGGGTGTGTGCGCAGTTTTTTCTACCACGCGAACTTAAAAAATGCTGCTGCGTNGAATATCAGAAGCATATTTTATGGTTATAAGCCAAAACCACCGACTACATATGTAAATGCATATGCATGTATGTAAGTATGTAAATATGCAACATGTGCGCTTCTCCATATACATATGTGTTCCTAGGCGTACGCGTATCGGCGTTTGCTCGCTGAGTACGTCGCTGGTTGTAATTCAATAAAGGGAAACAGCTCTGTGCAATAAATATTCTCTAGACTTAAGTCGATAGCCGCATAAGTGTAGATATGGGTGTGTGTGTGCGCAGTTTTTTCTACCACGCGAACTTAAAAAATGCTGCTGCGTGGGAAGTGTAAGTATGTATATAGAATGCTAAACTCCGAAATTTCGGTGCCGAAAAGTTTTTCTAAAAAAAAACATTTGTAGTATGTAGCGCACCAATGTGCAACAGAAGGACTTATGAAGGAAAACAAGAGTGAAAGAGTGTTCAGCAACCACGAACTTTAGTATGAAACAGGTCATTTTGAAACTTTCACAATTAGCGTATTACTAACTTCTACTGTAATAGTGATGCACACCAGACCAGTGTTGCCGTTGTGCGACTAAAGTGGTAGGTGCCGATACCCTTTGACCCGACTTTTTGAAAATTTTGATTTTTTTTAACTTTTTTCCAAAATTATGTGTGACTTTTTCCCCTTTTCAGAGATTTTGTTTTAGAACCATGCCTGCTAAAAAATATTTCCTCCTGTAAGTAGGAAAAAATGCACTACTTAAAACTTTTAAAGGAAATGCAACTTTTCTCCTTGCAGAAACTCGTTTTTTCGTTGTTTTGTTAAAAAGCTTGTCCCACTATTTTCTTCTTAAATTTAACATCGGAATGTTCTAGCAGCGGAAAGACTTTATACTACATGTAATTTGATTTTGACTTGGGGTCTCAGATTTTTTTTTTTGTTTTNATGTAGTATGTAGCGCACCAATGTGCAACAGAAGGACTTATGAAGGAAAACCAGAGTGAAAGAGTGTTCAGCAACCACGAACTTTAGTATGAAACAGGTAATTTGGAAACTTTCACAATTAGCGTATTACTAACTTCTACTGTAATAGTGATGCACACCAGACCAGTGTTGCCGCTGTGCGACTAAAGTGGTAGGTGCCGATACCCTTTGACCGACTTTTTGAAAATTTTTATTTTTTTTAACTTTTCTCCAAAATTATGTGCGACTTTTTCCCCTTTTCAGAGATTTTTTTTTTTAGAACCATGCCTGCTAAAAAATATTTCCTCCTGTAAGTAGGAAAAAAATGCACCACTTAAAACTTTTTAAAGGAAATGCAACTTTTCTCCTTGCAGAAACTCATTTTTTCGTTGTTTTGTTAAAAAGCTTGTCCCACTATTTTCTTCTTAAATTTAACATCGGAACATTCTAGCAGCGGAAAGACTTTATACATGTAATTTGATTTTGACTTGGGGTCTCAGATTTTTTTTTTTGTTTTACTAGTAAAGAAAAGCAAATATATAATCTGCCTTATCCTGAGTTTCGCCCGAAAAGAAATTCACCCGAAAATTTTTATTCCGCCCATAGTAATTACATGGAAATCAAAAGTGAAAAGTGAACCGGTTCGGGTAAAATGAAATTAATGATAAGGCTGGATATGGTGACACTTTTGAAACTGTGATTTATGTTAAAGCTTGGATGGCCTTTTTATTGAAAAATAACAAAAGCTCGATAAACATTACAAATATTGAAAAAAAACAGCACATATACAGCATAGTTATAGTATATACTTATGCAACATGCAAGTTTAAAGTCATTCGTTTGACAAATAAATTGAAACACCTCCTTCTGGAAAAATATTAGTTGCGTTCCCCAACTTTTCTTGATTAAACCCTGTAAAACTGTCCAAAGGCAAAAGAAGCCAGATAACCGAGTACGAGAACGCTTTCTGGTAAATTCCTGTAAATTCTTGCAACTTCTTGCGAGTTAGGGAACGCAACTATTTTTGCGCGCTTTAATTGTAAACACACACAAATACATACGAGTAGCAGATATGTATATTTATCCCATAACAGTCGTTCTTTGAAGCATATTTGTCTTTTTTCATGGTTCGACGATTCCTCTTTTATTGCATCATTTTGATATGTGTTTATTCATATTTTTTAGCATTATATTATCTAATTTCTTTTCGTTCGCACAACTCAAGCAAAACTTCAAGTTATTCAAATATTTAAAATTTTTTTTTTTTTTTTTGTATTCAAAAGTGAGAGCGACTACGAAACGGAAGTACTTTTCTGGCAATCGTAGCAAGAGTGTGAACATAATTTCCTCTGGATGCTGCTTTTTTCATACATATATTNTATATTTTTTTTTTTGTATTCAAAAGTGAGAGCGACTACGAAACGGAAGTACTTTTCTGGCAATCCTTGCTAGAGTGTGAACATAATTTCCTCTGGATGCTGCTTTTTTCATACATATATTTATATGACTTTGCTAACCACGAACGTATTACATCTGGCTATATTTCGCAATGTAAACGAAAGCTTTGATGTTGAATGATGGTGACAGTAAATGGCGGAAATTCTTGATATGTGGCAAAACAAAATAAAATTTATAAATTCTATTCAAATTTTGGCGTTGCTGAGACCACGGATCGAACGCAGCTGCTAAAGAGTGTTAGTAAGCACCTCTAACCACTCAGCCACGTTGGCCGACAAGTATGTGGAGCTGGAAAATTTTGGCGATCGTCTCATGCCTGCTATATTGCCCAAGTCTCCAATGCTTCCAGCACACATCCGCCTAAGTGTAGTCCTTTCCAGTGCGGGACATTCGCAAAGTACATTAGTGCCTTACTGATTCGGGCACCTTCTTGTCTCTGTAGCTCCTGAGCCTATAGGTGGCGAACGGCAAACCAAATCTCTCCCAATGCCGTTCCTGGGTAGCCTGTCCACTATCTCTTTGCTTGGTGTACCTGTAAGTTCTTTTACACTACTAGTTGTCTCGATTATACTGCCCCTCCGGCTTTATTTTCCATTTGTGAATCAGCATAAAACTGCATAGAATGCTAGAGATTTCTACCGTATACCCGTTTTCGGCGGCCGTTGCTGGTGAGCAATAGTCCGTTGTTTCCGACCCGTTAAGTCCATCCAGAATTAAGGTATGCCCGCAGTGATGCGCTTTCCAGCTAAGTATGTAATTTCCGCAGTCTGACGGCTACACGAACTGCATTTTTCTTCCCCATAATGCCTAGCGGCATTTGGGGTAGAGCGCCACCGATCCACTGTAGGGTCCTCTTTTCACTTTTCTCTCCTTACCTCTGTATGCTCCACAAGCAGTCGTATTTCCATTTTGGTTTTTTTGATGATGTCTTTATTCCACCAGTAGCAGTAGCTCTTGATCCCTGCTAGTGAGATGCCTGACAGTTTCCGCTATGTTTGGTCCTAAATTTGGCTTCAGTACAACCAGAATCACCAAAAAATCGCAGTTCGCAATATTCAGCAGCCAGTTCGGAGCTTCAAATACTACAGCTTTCCTGTACCCACATAAATGCAAGCTGGTTCCATTATGCAACGGAGTTTAGCTTCAACTTATTTCCTTGGTTTTTTTAGCTGCATTATTTTTGAGTGGTTTCAAAATGCTTTGGAGCAGCTTAGTTTTCAGAGTGGACACTGATTTTATAACCATTCATAAGTTGGTCTTATACCGCAACAAAGTCCCCTTAAAACTGGTTGGCAGCACTTTAAGCAAAGACAAACCAACATTATTGGCAATATATATGGCGACCAGCTTATGTATGTCTCCATAACCGGGAACCAAAATATTGTTTAGACTATACTGCTTAGCCATCTCTTGCAGAGATCGAGGGCAGTCCAGCACAATTTTTGATTTAATTGTGATAAACTTCACAGATCTAATGGCTGCCTGGCTGTCACTAAATATGAATATCTCTTTACCTTTTAAATCAGCACAGCCTGGAAGCCACTACAGTAGTCTGATAGTCAAAATGAACGGCTTAGGTCAAAGCAGTAGGAGAAGAACCCCCTCCCACTCCATTTACAGGATAGAGAATAGTACTGATCTGCACATTCCTCCCTGCTTGGTATTTTAATAACGAATTTTCTAACTGGAGCCAGAGTTTCAACACAACGGTCTGGGTTGCCTGGAAGAAAGCTATATTTTTTTTCCGAATGCAGGATGGAACCAGTAATGCCTATTCCCATTGCAAGAGATGCCATCTGCTTACCCACTAGATCTAGTGGCAGAAGATCCAAAAGTTATTTAAAACATCATTTGGTGCTGTCCGGTTTGCTCCGCTGATGCAGATCATACTAATTAAGATTTCAGGCTTTGCTCGAGGCCCATAAAGGAATCCAGCGACTCAAACCCCATTTCCTGCCAATGGCCCTCTTGCACAAATATAAGCCCACAGACGCCTTTTCATAAGGCTGGAATACATACGTTTTCCTTCCAGCTCAGTTTTCTGTCGAAAATGACCCCTAAGAGTTTTGCTTTATTCGTAAAACTTAAAAGTCCCCCGCTTAGTTTAGGCGGAGTCAGTAGTGGGTTTTTTATATCTTCTCGCAAAGAGAACAAAATCCATTTTCCCCGAATCGCCGCAGAGGTCATAGCGCGTGGACTATCTTGATACATATCGAAGTTCTCTTTGCATTAATTCGCTCAGAGTTTGCGGGAATTTGACCCTACATGCGATGGCTTCGTTATTCACATAAGCAAGAACCTTTTCACTTCCCACTTCGGCTCTCACAAGAGAGGCACGGTCTCGGTGGACATGCCTTTCAGATAGGCATTTTGGTTTTTAGTTAGTTACTAACTACCCTTTCTAAATTTTAAGCAGAAGTGAACAAAGGCTATAGGTCATTGATCCTATGTATTTGCATGTGAATCCTTACCGGCTTTAGGAATAAACACAATGGAGACAAATCTCCAAGCTATCGGTAAATGTGTGCCCAGCAGCAGGTCTACCGTTTCCGTTCCCGTCGTGGTCCAGAAATCGTCTTGCTTCTGCAAAAACCTCCTCGGACTCGAGGATATCGACAGTATTTTTCTTAATCTGGCAGTCTCGGAGAAATTCTTCCATGGAGACCTCTTGGCTTCCCGCAAAGCCTTCTTGCACTCACGCGAAAGCTGCTTATATCTTTTCCACTTAGATTTGTGACTCAGCCTTCTTGCCTTGATGAACAGCGTCCAGCAGGATTTTTGCAGTGAGTCCAACTTCCGAGACCACCAGTGTCTTTTTCGCTTGCCCCCACGTCTAGGGTCAGGACAATCCTTAGCCAAAGTCTCTGATCAAATCCGAGTAAAAGAGTAAAACCATATCCTCCAGCTCAGCAGTGGTAATGGGCTCACTAGGTACTGGATATGGTAGCTTATGTTCCAAAGCGTCTTTGTTGATTTAACAGTCTTTATTTCTTAGGTTCTTTCGATGTTGCGGTGCTGGTAGAGAAAAGTATAGAATAGCCTCGATATATCTATGGTCGGAAGCTCTTCAGCTATTAAACATACCAAAAGATGGTCGTTACATAGCGTAAGGTCTATGATCTTCTCACGGTTTTTCCCAACAAAATAAGGTTCTGAACCCCTGTTAGAAATCATGAGATTAGTTGTTAAAAGGTAGTTAAAAAGAGACTCACCTTGACTATTGCTGTCGTACAGGTGTGTACAGTTTTCAAAGCTTTCTATCAATACTCACGTACTCAGCATGTCGATATTGCTTTCCTATCGTATCGCTTATCGTATGACTCTAATGTGAATCTTGCAGTGGTTTTCAAAAATCTTGCAAATCGCTGATTGCAATTCAAACGAACACTATGAGCTTTTTCGTATGGTGTACGAGTACGATATTTAACGAGCGACTATTGCTTTGTTGGTACTTCGGTAAAGCAAATCAAAGCTGCTCACTTGTGATGATAATAGTGAGTCCTCTCCCCTTGCTGTTTGCTGTACCAAAATTTATGAAAGAATCGCTACTCTGCGCTGAGTCAAAGTCATTTAAGCGAATTTTTCTGCGAAAATGCTTGCAAGTGGGTAATTTTGTAAAATTTTTAAGGCAGTTAAGATTTCTGAAACACTGGCCAAATTGTGCAAATTATTTTCGCTACTTAAAGCTGTTCGCACAACGAAATTTCAAATACAAAGTTTGCACTCATTAAAGCTTGACGTACAAGCTTTGCATACTAACTCACCAGCGAGCTACCCCTGTTGTCCGGCATTGTAAACACAAAGTATTACCGAGAAAGTGTACAATAATTTGCCGCATAAACAACCGAAAACTAATTAAAGAGCAGCACATAAAGTTTTTACAAGTTGTATGATTTAAAAGTGGCGCACGCTCTGCGCGCACAAAAGTATGCTAATACCGAGAGCACGTTTCAGCGCTACACAAATAGGTATGTATATGTGTGTGTGTGTGCACACCTGGCGCTTGCTGCGCGTGAATCGAAATGTTGGTCGCATACAATAATAAGCAGCTTTACTTTTCACGCAAAATTTTATTTTTTT
>NW_016160445.1:9209-12243 GCF_001687245.7 Rhagoletis zephyria | reverse complement strand
AAAAAAAACATAAAACAAAAATATACAAAAACAATTTCTCTAAACATGTTTATTCTACTCTATAAAGAAATGGCGAATGGAGAATTTTTTGCCATTTTTTTGCAATTTACTAGAAATTTTGAGGGTGTCCGAGTCAAACGGTACATGTTGGTAGTTGGGTCTGGTTAAAAACTCACACCCCTTTTTTTGCCGGTGTTGTTATTATTGCACTTAAAATGTTTTCGTAAGCGCAGCAAAGCATTCAAAAGCGGAGTCTTCTAAGCTTGATCTACAGTTTTTACATACGAACCCTACTGATGAAAAACATATTTCGGCATCAATACTTTTAGGCTGAACTGTCAAAAGGTAGACATAATCCATTTCAAGATAATGACCCCTATCTTCTCCATTACAAAATATTTGAACTTCTTTTACCAGCACGTCGGTCAAATTATACGTTTTTCGATTTGAGGAAGTTTTGAGTAGATTGATCTAAAAAATTTTCTAACTTTTCCTTAAAACCCTCTGTTTTGTTTACATTAGCGACGCTATGAGTAAATTCATTGAAATCTTCTTTAAAAAAGGCTCAGTCAAAAAAGGTTGCAGTCAAAACGGCATTTTACAAAAATAATACTTCAAAATTCATAAACAAACTCTTACTATCAATTCGATATTTCAAAATTTTCGGGATCCCGGGATTAATGCAAGCAAATCCCGGGATTTCCGGGACGTCAAAAGCACCGGGATCCCGGGATTCCGGGTTCCGGGATTGGCATCCCTAGTATGCATGTATATCTGACCTGCATGTAGCATACTTTTGCGTGCGCGCACTTGCATAATTTATCATGTGAAAGCGGCATGCCGTCGCGGCGAGCAAGTATCCTTAAAGGATTGCTTGGCGCACAAAAGTGCTATGTGCAAAATAGTGCTGTTACCGTCGCCGTTATATGTTTAGTACATATGCATGTATGCATGTATGTGCATATAAGTGCGCCTGATTTATATAAATATTATGCATATATACTTGACATACTACTTGGCTGCAACTGGCTTTAAGGTGTCACATATTATTTTTCTTATTAAATTTATTGGCTTCGATTTTATTTTCATATTTTTCATACCACAAACATTAAATTCGGTCATAACATATTTTCTGGAAAACAAGCTGTTCGGGGTGGGGTAGAATGGGAGGCTGGTAATTCCTATTGAATTCTGCGGTAAACGAAGGTCGAGCAGGTGTCGATCCCTGTGGTCCTTTGAGGGTTGCATTAAGAGGAGGGAAATAACCTCTCAAATTAACCTTTCACTTTTTCCACTATGAACGTACGTATATGTGAGTGTTTTAGTTTTTGCCCGCAGCTTCGCCCGCGTGATATTTGGTGCTGCCAAGTTCGTGGTTCAATAATCCAACTCCCTGAATAACTCATTGGACAGTTCTCCCGTTCGTTGCGTTTTCCCAGCATTGAGAAGAGTTTATCCTCAATAGTCTCAGAGTCTTTGGTCGATGACATTTAATACCAATATTCAAATCTTCCGTTTAACTTTTTAAGTAAATTGATTATGAATTTCTTAACAAGTGGCAACACTCTTCAAAAATATTTAGAACTAAATTTGTCCTAAAACCTACTCATTGGTACCCATATTTACAAAAATATTTATTTCATTTAAATAGTTAACTAAATTGATTATATGTTTATGAAAAGGTGGCAGCTCTCTTCAAAAATAAGTTTAAACCCTTTGTTTCACACCCAAATTTATGTAACATTTCATCTAACTTAACAAATGGTTGAAATTAACTTTTGAAAAAGTGGCAACCCCCTTCATGAAAATATATGGCAAATTTCATGGAAATACGTCCAGCCGTTTTGGCATGAAAGACCAACAAACATATGCACTCACAAACTTTCACATTAAAATGATTTCAAATTTCTAAACGGATGGCAACTCTCTTCAAAAATATTTTGGAAAGAAAGTTTTATTAACTCTCTCTCGTTTGATACCCATATCCCATGTCATTTAACCTTTTAAGTAAATTGCATATGAATTTCTTTACAGGTGGCAACCCTCTTTAAAAATATTTGGGAATAAATTTGTCTTAAAACTTTCTTATTTCGTACCCATACTAATATATTTGATTTAAATTGTTAAATTAAATGATTTTAAGTTTATGAAAAGGTGGCAACTCTCTTCAAAAATATTTTAGAAATAAATCGTTTTTAAATTGCTTTTGTTTGGCAGCCACATTTTTGTAGCATTTTATCTAACTTTGATAAATACATAGTTGATTTTAACTTTTGAAAAAAGTGGCAACCCACTTCAAAGAATATTCTATATGTTAATCCAGGTCATAGCCTATAAGTGTGCCAAATTTCATTGAAATACGTCCAGCCATTTTAGCGTGAAAGATCTACAAACAAACACACTCACTCACTCACACGAGAGTGATTCGAGACAGGCCTGGTTTGACGTTTTCGCAGATCTTCGGCCTCTCTAGCCATCCTTCTAAATTGATCTTGCCACTTTTTGCGTAGCTTCTGGGTAAAAGTCGACGCGTCAGCTTTAGCGATATCGTGGACTTGGAACGATGATATCTAGCAACACCTGAGACCTCCCTCGGGACATCACTTTAACCGCCACTATGGGTGTTTAGGCCAACGGCCTAAATTTGTCGCAGCATTTTCGACCCACCCTAATGCTTAACATAACTTCATTATTATGTCAACTGTCGAACTGTTTACCACTATGTTACTTATGCTAAAATGTCCCTTCGGTAAATATACAGTTCGACAGGCTACAGTAAGAATAAATTTAAACCGGTCACTTACTTGTTTTCCGAGAGTGAAGTCAAGAGGACGTGTTCCAGCCACCGTGTTCCCGTATCAATAAAAGGTAACCTGTACAACCAACATATATGCATATATATTAATACCAATTTATCTATTTTTGAATAAACACCAATTTATATTAAATATTAATACAAACGTTTTGCTTTGTTTTTCATTCCAATAAATTAAATCGGCCACAACTTTGTCCAAGCGTTGTGCCGGTTTAACAA
>NW_016160445.1:0-9184 GCF_001687245.7 Rhagoletis zephyria | reverse complement strand
TTTTTTTCATTCACATCCCCTATTTGGCCGCTTGCTTTGTAGGCATGGATTGCTGCCTGTAAACCAACAATGTGGCCAAATTTAAATGGCAGCACAAAAGTCGAAACCCAACAAGAATCAGCAAAAGCACAACAAGCACGGCGATGCTTAACGCTGCGTTGTAGCGACGTTGATAGCGTCTAGAGCGATCACAACCAAACAAATAAAATTGTTCTATTAACAACAATACAATGTGGTAGCGGTTGCTTTCTTGCCATTTCGGCCAAATGGTGTTGACCATTTTTTCCCCAAACTATTTATGCTGCGGCCTTTCATGGAGGATATGATGCCAGCAGCTGGAATGGGGTAGACGGCCAGGACGACGACGACGACAATGAGGACGACTATGGCGAGACAAGCAATGACATTAAGCTGTGGCCAATCTGTGATAGGACAGGCAACAGCCGCTATGCTGCGCTGCTATTGTTGAGCAAAAAAGCCGGAATATTAAGAGTAGATAGTGGAATGGTAGACTAAAGGCACTTGGTGTGAATAGCAAAACAATGTTGACTAGGAAAATATTTTTATATTTCTACCATTTTGAAAGGGGGCATATCAGAAAAATTGCTAAGAAATTGGTGTAAAATCGAAGTGAAAACCAATTTGAGGCACAGTGAAAAACGGTTCTAGGCATTACGCTGTTGTTAATTTCATGCGCCACTTTCATTGTCTGGCTGTGGTTGCGGCTGCGGCTTCGGCTGACATTTCTAACTGTATGCGCTAGGCGTGCAAATATTCATGTTTCTGGTAATTATGGCCGGCTAACGACAATGCAAAATTTTGCTTGTTAATAGAAAATAACTAAGTGGATGAAAGCTACCGAATGGCCTAATTCATCTTTAGCCTTGAGCACTTCACAGTTGTTTGTGCATTTGTTTGTGTGTGTGTGTGTGTGTGAGGGCCTGTACGCTGGTGTGAATTAATTAAAATTAAGAGGTTTCTCCTCCACAATAAAAAGTGATTTAACAGCGCGGAAATCGCTGCAGGCGCTAACGCAAAAATGTGACTAATTAAATTTCTTAATGAATATAAATTTTCTACGCCTAAAAGCAGGCGACGGCTGCATTTCTTAATGTTTATTGTAAGTTGCGCTTTCTATTCTATATTTTTACATTAAAAAAAAAAAAAAAAACTAAATTGCTTGGCTTGGCTGAGTGCTAATTTATTTATGTTTTGTAAAATATACATATACATATACTTTGGAACAATTATAGGGTTCTCATTTAGAGTTAAAAAACGAGTAAAATTCTAAAAGAACTTTGCCCCACTTCATCTCAGTTATTCTAAAGTGGGTTTTTTCATTCAAAATTTTACAATTTTTTACTGCCCGCTTTAGCGATTTTAACTCCATTTTGAAAACTTTTGATAAACCCTGAAAGTAAATCCATATTTTTGTACACAACACAGGTCGTCGTATTTGGAATTTTAGGAATATCAATACATTTCGAATGTTAAGTTTTTTCGATGCAGCTTAGTAAATTGTTTAGTATCTTCTTCTTCTTACTTGCTTAGAAGTGTTTACTTAACTTTAGGGAGAGATCAAAAATATACAAAATGTGTTAAAAGTCAAATAGTTCGTACCAAAAAATTGATCGCTAAATTTTAAAATTTAGGGTATCTTAATACAATAAGTCGATTCTATGCATTATTTCCTAATTCACACACACACGTATGTAATATATTTGAAATAGCAAACTGTGATAAAAACTTAATCAGGTGTTCTTTCAATTTAGCGACCAATACTAAAATTTCCCGCTTAATATATTTGTAGAACCTTTTAACCCTCTAACTGCCCTTTTTATTTGGCAGCTTATTAAAAAGTTCAAAGGAGCCGTAATTAGAGATGTGCGAGACTTCAATCGTGTTTTTGGTAGAAAATAAAGGTACGTTTTTTTTTGGAAAATGCATTATCTTCAGTTTTGTATAAAAAAAATAAGACTCCAACGCACGTGAAATTGCATTTAAATGAAAATTGAAAAAAGATATACATACTAAAAAAAGTAAAAATAACCACTAGTGCTCATATACCCGTAATTGCGTATGTAACGTATACGCTCCGTAGCACCATAAGCAGTCATCTAACACGCTCAGTCGGAAAAGTAGTAATGCATTGCATGCGTGATAAACATTATAATGTATTTCTTATGCGTTCTCGATAATATTACTGCTAACTATGTAATCAGCATTCTAATGTATTCAAAAAGTTACAAAAATTTCATATTAAAACAAATTCATTTCCCGATACTTCTTCTTCTTCTTTTTTGGTGCTGTAACCGCCAACGCGATTTTGGCCGATACTAGGTAATGCAAAATTTAATGCCCCTCTTTTCTTAGGACATCGCCCTGGGGCAAAAAATGAGTTTTCGAATGTGAAAAGGGTTGTTCGACTGATTATTTTTTCAATTACTATACATTACATTTTCCCACTGGGCGTTTACTCGCACGCCTTAATTTGAATTCATATACTTTAAATGTAAATTAATATTGGCGTTGGAGATTTTTACACATTATTTCACAGAACTTCGTCTCGCCCAAACTAAATTTTTTGTTGTACAACACCTTCACCAACTACTATTCACTTAACGACTTCCAGTGGCAATTTATGCCTGCTCTGATTATGGTTTCTTGGTCATCAGACGGCATACATATCTTACATTGCCATTTTAAATAATTTAATCAAAGCGTTGTGCCTTTGCTAACGTTTTTGCGATTGTCCAATTATCTGACATTTCTTGGCACAGAGTTGCCAACGAAGTAAATTTGAATAACTTCTCTCTCTTCATTCACAGTCTGGAATGGTGATTTGATTCCATGGTGAATCTGCACAACATACTTTGTGGCAAGTTCAAAGTGGGTGAGTATCGTTGGTCTATATAAATCCAGTTATACATAGACTTATTTGAGATTAAATCCTTTCGATGTCTTAGCATTAGCATTGCATTTGTAGGCATTCATAAAGAATTGTCCTTATTCTGTAGTTCGCTATAAAGTTATGAGCTGGTTGACATCAGATGGGCGGCCAATGGTTACTCAGAGAAGCTCGATATTCATGGTACTTCTCTTCACTTTTGCGATGCAGATCGGGATTTCACTTTTGTTTCAGTTGATGAGGAGCGACGCTTGCACTTAAAGATGTTTATTAACTTCGGCACGTTGCTGAGGATTTTGATATGAACTGCTTATAGGCAAACTTTGTAAAATAGATTTCTTATTTAAATCACGAAATCCTGAATGGTGTTTCACAGTGTGTTGCGTATAGAGATGGGGAGAGAGAAAACGAGTATTTTTATTTATTTTATAAATTTGCATAGCTAACACAACTCTATGCTATTTTGCTTGAGTTGTCAAAACTAATTCGCAATATCGCTAAGCATTCTATGAAATCGTTATCTGGCAAATTAAACAAAGCCAGGCAAACGTTAAAAATATTCAAAATAAACGAACCATAAGATGTACATATGTACATGTAAAGACCACACTAAATATGACTTTCATTCTTCAGCGTTTGGTACATACATATGTAAGTACATATAACACCAGCACTTTACCATTGCCGTCATTTAGTAGAATCAGTGCCAATCAACAAAATCTGGCTGCCTTCATGTTTAGCCATCCCCGTCTCCTCTCGCCCAGTTGCCCCATTGTGTTGACATTTATGTCGCATTTTCAATTCTGTTATTTTCAGGAACATTTGCTTATCCCCTTTTATTGTTAGCTACCCTCCGCATTTCTCGCTTGCCTCTTCCTTTCGCTCTGGCTTCAGTTAATTCGCTAGCCAGTCGGCTCGCTTTCCTCGCCTTTTATGTCATCGCACTCATTCTTTTTTGACTGCCAGCATAAACGACGTTTATGAAAAAAATATGTAGAAAAAAACTAGGCGGCCAAATAGTTTTGTATAAAAGGTTGAGGCAGCAAGCAGGCCGCAGGGCAAACTTAACGCAGCCAACATCTGTTGTGGTTGATTTTCTTCAATTGTTCCAGCCACTATATACAAACTTATTTTCATTCCAACAAAAAAAAAATATATCAGTTCAGTTTTTAACGCCACTTTTTATTTTTGCTGAATCATCATTTTAATTTTATGCTTTGGCTACTCTTTTCCATGCCATTTTTACTTGCTGTAGTTCATTCACACGCATCCATTGTTGAGCGTCTTTTGTTGGCTGCGATATTTTTTTGGACCGCCGCTTTCAATGGATGCCTTTTTCCAACATGGTTGGCCATTAAATATCTTCGCTTCCTTGTAATGTGTTTTTTGTGTGTTTTTAATATTTTTTTAGCTTGATTTAATAATATTATTACGGCAATAATCGCTCGACGCATTTGAATTCAATTATGGCTTAATTTATTGATTAATAAACTCAAATCAAACGGAAATACTGTACTTCTGAAAAGAATAAAATAAATTTCTTAATGTTCGTTACAGACAAGGCCAACTAATGGAGTAGTTTCAAGAGAAATGTGGTTCAGCCTAAAGGCTGTGGCTATCATAGTACTGAACTAGACACTGATCACAAATTCTGCACCGACGTTTCTAACTAAAGTACTTGTTTTGAAGCTTGCAAAGAAATGAATGACCGAAATGAAATGAATGAATCGAAAATATTGATTCTATATTGTTTGAGAAGCTCTCCTATTTACTATAAAATAAATAATAAATAAATGGGTGTGAAACCTACTTTTTTATTTAAAGTGGCGATTTTAACTTTACTCTCTAACGTCAGGATTTATTTTAAAGGATTTTGTAATTTCAAAGATATGATTGATTCCCAAAAATTATTTTCAAAATTCAATACAATGTATTTAGAAGAAAAAATGGGTACCAAATGCAAGAGGAACCTTATGAAAAATTTAAATTCTGCATGTGTTTGGTATGGCCCAGGCGAACTCAATTAATTTTTGTTATTTGCATATCAGCAAATCTAACGAGTTGTTACATTTTTCGACAAAACCGTATTTTTAGCCGAAAATAGTGTTACGCTTATCTTACAAAATGCATTATCTTAATTAAAAAATTTAATTATGGCTAAAAATTGTTACTAAAATTTTTTACTTACATATATAATCAACGCTATTTTTTTTAAACATAAAACTTGTACTTTGTTGTATTAAAATTTGATGGGCTATAAAACTGCATACTCAAAAAAATTCTAAAAAATATGGTACAGTTATAAAATTTTCAAATCGTTTTCGATGTCGCACCAGCAGCTGGTGCAATCTCACCACAAGAACATACACGCTCAATTGGCCGGCACCAACACTTGATGACGTCAGCATGCTGGTATCATCTGTGGGCCCTTCAACAAATTAAGCATATTTAGGGCTGCAAACTTATCTATTTTAAAGTATAGTTAAATCTTTAATAGATAAGTTAACGACCCTAACACTTTTATAGTTTGAATAAAAACGTAAGGAACATACAATAAATATAGACACATAGAGTCATTCTTAGATTAAAAAAAAACTCATCTCTTACATAAATTAAAAAAATTAGATAAAATTTAGCATTTACAACTTTTTCATTTCAAGGATGAAGAACTTTTCCAAAGGGCTAAAAAAAGGGCTAGTGGCACTTTTAAATTTATGTGGCCAAAAAGGGTATGTGGTAGCTAAATCTGGCCACCAAAGGGCTAAAATGGCAACACTGCTCGTGCCATATGCCCGTAGTTGAGTATGTAACGTATACGCCCCGTCGTACGCCTGAATATGTAAAAGTCATATTATTTAAAAGTAATTAAATATTGGCCTGGGAGATTTTTACACAGTATTCCTTATGCACATATGTATATATATATTACTTTTAAATTTTAATTACTTTTTACAATTTTAGAATGAATTTCGAGTTTGCCAAAAAAATTATAAAAATGAAATTTCTCAAATCATTGTCATCTTTTACTGAATATAATATTTTTTTTTTGGTTTGGTCACACAATAGCTTTATTAAACTAGATTTGTTTGTTTTGGCAAGAAGAACATTTTCACCATTCAATTTTGACATTTTGACGAGTCTAAAATTGTTAAAATTAAAAAAATAATAAGATTTCAAAAATTAGAAAATAGCTGCGACAGATATTCTGCCTGCTGCCATTTTTTTTCCGTTGTACTCTTTTGAAACTTCACGATTTGTTGTATTTGATGCCAACGCCCATTGCCTCTTATATGAATTTTCAATTTGAAATGTAACCAAAGTTATTAAAAAACAAAACAATTATGATTTTTTAAAGTGAAAATGAAAAATGAGTAATTTCAGTATTTTTTCACCTTAAGTAAACGTCTTAAGGCTAAAATTGTCCCAATATTTGATTTAATTTTTTTTATAAATGGGATGTTCCTTACCAAAGCGGACGGGGTTCACATTTCACGTATTTGATTTGTTTCAAATTTTTAGGGTTGATGTATAAGTATAAATAATAAATAAATATGAAATTTGACTTGATTAATACACTTTTAAAAACTTTTCAGCACAAAAACCAAAACAAATCGATTTAATAGTTTTCAAAATATCTCGAGAACGGGGCGAGAAAAAAATTAAAAAAAAAAAATCACACATGCACACAGAAAAATTCTCTATGAAAATAAATATTTTTAATTTTTTTTCTTGAAAAAAATTTCACATAGAAATTTTTTGATAAAAAAAAATTGGTTTTTGAAAATATGCCATCTCAAAAAAATTAAAAAAAATCAAAAAATGGGCTACAAAACTGCATACTCAAACAAATTCTAAAAAAAAATTTAAAATTTGTAAATTTGTAATGTACTAATTTTACTCAACTTCGTTGTAAAAAAAATCATAACTCAAATTGTTGTAAAGTGCACCCCGTAATACTATACTATTATTAAATTTTTTTTGAGATGGCATATTTATAAATCTAATTTTTTTAACGAAAAATTTGTATATGAAAAATATTTCTTTTCAGAGAGAATTTTGATGTGTATATGTGTGATTTTCTTCATATTTTTTCCTCGCCCCATCCACGAGATATTTGGGAAACTATTAAATCGATTTGTTTTTGTTTTTGTATGGAACGCCCCCAATACTTGTTTCCGAAACTACATTGATTGAAATATATGCAAGAAGAAATCCACTAAAAAACCACTCTAAGATTTGCAGTAAAAAGAACGTTAAGTAACGACAACTAAATATGTTTCTCCCGACACAGACAAGGTTAATGTGAAATCATTTGTTTGTTATTTTTAGTTGACTTTTCCCTGAGTGTATATGCATATCTACATATAAAGTGGATATACTACAGTTCACACAGTGTGTCACCAAGTTAATTTGCAAAGCACCACACTCCAGCTGTCATAGCTCCTTCTGAACAGAAAGGCAATTCCGTCCATGATAAATCAAAATTTTCTACATATATACATATATTTGTATGTGTGTACATATGCGTGCATGTTTTAATCGCATTCAAATACATATGTACCTTAGCGACACCTGTATTGCACGTTGCATGTTTCGGTGGTCCTTGCAAACGCCGCTAGGTGGCAATGCCAACGCATGGCTTTTGTTTTTCCAGCGACAACTGCTGCCTGAAGTGTGAAAGTCACAAAAGCGAAATGTGTATTAACATCAAGCATAACCTATAAGCAGGAAATAATGCAACAACGGTAACTACTGCATTCGTGTGCGTATACGGGTATAGCAGAAAAAAAGAAGAAAAATGTTGTTAGTTGAATTAACGGAAGTTGTAAGTTGAAGTTGTAAAAAATATACGCATGCTAGTTATTGCTGTAGGTCGTTAATTTTTGTTCACTCTTTTCTTCTTTTGTTGCTCGCTGCATTTTCAGTTTTTTTATGCAACTCACTGTTTGACTGCTACGAGTTGTTTATGCTCATCCACATTTTCGGCTTATTTCTGCTATTTGGTTGTTTTGAATACTTTTTTTTTGTGAATCCTTTTTATGCGGCAGTTCTGCTCCAGTGATCCAAACTGATTGCAGACATATCTACATGCAAACATGCTATGTGTATTAGGGTGCTCTAAAATATGTAAGTAAAGTCGGAATTTTAATGCTCTCAATCCCTAGGGTTTTTCTATATCGAAATCTATATACCCCTATTTATTATTTTGAAATCAAATAATATTTGAGAGATCGCTCAATGCGCTCAAAGTTTTCCATGTATTTTATATCGAAAAACCACTATTCGTAGAATTGGTATGGAATTCTTGAAAATCAAATCTTTTTTGATTTCAAAATAAAAAATAGGAGTATAATTTTTTTTTTTTTTTGGTAAAGAACAATCCTAGGGGGTGTGAGCATAAAAATTTCCGACTTTACTTTTTCACATGCATTTTTGTTCCACCCTAATGTGCATACACTCTTATTCACGCAGTTACGTACATCCCTATATATGTGCATGTATACTTGTTAGTGTCGGTGATTAATTGCTACCATTTGCATCAGGTGCTCTGCCATTCACCGAGGAAGTGTAGTTGAGTTTTAATGTTGCAGATTGTTTGATGCCAACGAACTCGACAACGACGACAGCAGCAACAGCAATAATGAAACAAACAAAAAGTAACTGTCGTTGTTTGTATTTATTTTCAGTACTACTACTACTACTTACGCACATAAGCGCACACAAAGCCATACATCAATTCATTTCTTTCTGGTGCGTTTCTACGCTTTAACAAGAAAAGTTTTATTTTTATTTGCCTTTACCTCTGTCTGTTTCCTCGTTTGTTTTTGGTTTCGTCCGCTGATTTAATCTATTTTTTCCTGTTATGGTCCCTCTGCAATATTTTCCATGCCAGGACATACATATCCAGTTCGTTGCAATAGGCAAAAGCACAAACGATCTGTTTCAACAAAAAATCAAACAAAAGAAAGAATGAGCATGTCGAAAGCCCCTGTGATAACTTCATATTTTATATAAAAAAAAAAAAAAACTTAGATTTTTGCTGCCAGTTGAAATGGAATTTTCATGAAACATTTGTAGTGAATACCGCACTAAGGTAAATTCATTACTCTGAGGCTGTTTTTGCGACATCCTGCTTTGTCTGCCCGTCAAATTTGTCGTTCATATGCATATAACAGGCAGTCGATAATGTCGAAGACGATGTTTAACGGGAAGATAAATTTAATAGGCCGCTGAGAAAATAGCCTTTATAACAAATCTAATTAAAAAGCTCGAAAT
>NW_016160444.1:25588-64644 GCF_001687245.7 Rhagoletis zephyria | reverse complement strand
TCCTTCTATAATTTAGAAAATCATATTTTGATTTTAGCATACAAATAAACATCGACACTTAAGTGGATTTAATTTTTATCGAATGTGGTGTGATCATAGAAATCACATAATACAGTCCATTCAAAGAATAAAGCTGCTTTCAGAAGCAGATCAAATATGACAGTTGTAGATAAATGCTGTGCCGGCAGGTAACCTGTGAATAAAAACTTGAAGATATTATTCTGTTGCGACCTTTACTTTATATATATATATATATATATATGTATATGAATAGCTAAAAATAATGGATTAAAAAATAATTTATATACATCGCTTACTTTCTAGAAGAAGCATAACTAAAAAACGAAAGTTATAAAAAAGTTATGCTCATATTATATAATGACATTGAGTAACTGGCCCTTAAACGTCGTTACCGATGTTACCAACACAATGTAATAAGCATGGAGTCAGTACGTTACCGAAGATTCTGAAACCGGAAAATTTTATTATCAAAAAATGTTACCAGTTCCTGTCACCGCGATTCTAGATACGTTGGTAATGCAGTTAACATATTCAGCAATTCAGCTATGAAGAATTGTGGAAATTCTCGCATTGCATATTTCACGGGGCAATGTTTTGTTACCATCTTATGAGATGGTAAAAAAAATAAACCGGTTACAAGGGTACACACAAAAAGATACACAAAAATTTATCGGTTACAACATTTTTATTACCAGTGCAGAATAGACCTGTAAGAAAAATATGTATAGCGAAAAGTGCTCCTAAGAAGGAATGAGGCCGGCCAAAGGAATTTAGAAAAAATACTTTCTTACTCCCCAGTGGAAATTAACAGATTCAGATATAAATATGTACTATCGTTGCGTTATTTACACATTTTAATATGCTTCGAATTTTGTTAGTTCACAAATAACAGGCTAATCCTCAATAAAGAAAATGTAATTCTAATTGTAAATGCACATTTTATGTATGGTTTAAGAGTATGTGCTACAAAAGTACATATGTAGTACATACATTCATGTGCTTACGTTTATATCGACATGCACCCATAAATATATATGTGTGCATACAGACGGGCATTTCCATAGTCATGTACGTGACAGTCGTACGTTTCAATGCGATACAAACAAGGAAAAGTACTGTTTTCTCTTACTTCTTGAAGCCCATTGTCCTTAAATATACGCAATTAAAGAGAGTGATCTTATATGGTGAAAGTTATTTTTTTCTTTTCTTACAAAATCGCAAACCTTGCGAATTGTGGTTGGCTCATTTCATGTAACTTGTTTTAAGTAATATTATTTGTTTCAATTTTCTTTTACAACCCTAAGTAGGAAACCAAGGCGAATTAATATAAGGTAATAGCGGTAGTATAAAAACAACAAGTAAAGAAGTATAATTTCGGGAGAGACCGAACTTTATATACCCGGCGCAGGCATCAAATATTGTCGTTTCAACTTTCTCTGAACTACCTTTGCATGATAAGTAGGGGTGTTGACCTGATTTCAATCGTTTTCGATGATATGCAGAGATAGACTTAATGATTTAATTGAACCTAAATAGGTACAAATCGATAAAGTGGTTATAGAGGTACACCCAATTCCTAAAAGTATATAGCAGTCTTATTTATTGTTAGGAGATTGTTGTAACTACTAGCTTGAAGTAAATTAGCGTCCTCAGTTATTGAAATATCGGAGTTTTCGTATCAGAAATTTACCACTATACGGGATGCGGGTGTAATTTTAGTCCGATTTGGATAATTTTCAATAAATTGCTTTTCCGTACCAAGGTTATTAAGTGCACCGAGAAATTGATAAATCGGTTACCGAGATACACATTTGTGGTCATAAGGGGGCGGCGCCACGCCCATTATCCAAAAATGTATAATAATGTATTTGACTGCTAAGTGGTTATTGTAAATATCGATTTCGAGTCAATTAGCTTCAGTAGTTACTGATTTATCGTAGTTTTCGTGTTTCTGTAAATTACCGTTATATGGCAGGTGGGCGTGGTTATTGCCCGATTTCAAAGATTATCGATTTCTTAGCTGGATTGTAAGCAAGAGATTGGTAAGGATTGGTGAAGCGGCTACTGAGATTCAGCATTCCATCTAATATATACTGAAATATCGCAGTTTTTGAATTTTTCGAAAATACCGTTATATGGGAAGTGAGCGTGGTTACAATCCGATTTTTCCCATTTTCAATACCAACCTACATTGGGTAAAGGGCAACCTACATACCAAATTTCGTTGAGATATCTAAATTTTTGAACGAGGTATCATTTGTCCCATATCTATCTCAATTCGTTTTGGCTGTTACAAACAACTGTTATGTGAACAAAGTTATTACACCCTTGTGCACAAGTGCGCTTGGGTATAAAAATTTACAATTCATGGTAAATTTTTTGGAAATCTATGACTTATTATTTTTCAACTACGCACGCCAAATTTGACCCGAATCGGACCATACATACGGTTTTTCAAAATATTTCGACCCTGGCGCCACCTGGCGAGGTCATGTTCCGCAAAAATACTTCTGTCCACATCAGTTGCATTCGCGTACTGATAGTTTTTGATAACTAACAATACCCGAATAAACCTAATGTAAAAAGCAGATAAATTGGTCCATACATAATTATGTACGTGAGATGTGTATGTATGTACATATGGCTTTTATTTTTCTTCGCGGTAGACCCTCCGATGGAAACGCCCATATGTACCTACATACATATGTAAATCATTTTATATATATATATATATATATATATACATGCTTGTATATACAATACATACCTACTTCAAAATAAAAGGCTATTAGGCAGCATGACTCCCGGAGTCCCCCTTTCATGATAGCTAACGCTATCACGCTGCCATGTTTCACCATAGAAAATAAATAAAAATTTTTAGTCACTAAACTCTACCGTAGAGTAATACTTTACTTTACTAAATCAACACGGACATATGTAGTATACTTTGCAATAATTCGGAGAAAGTGGTGCGCCCAACAGGAGTCTTGATTGCTTTTGATCCCGTGCCGGATTCGAGTCATCCACCAGGTGCAACAGTAACACTACTTCCATATACACCTATGTACCTAAATAGTACACATGTATGTACATATGTAAGTGCGTACTATATGTTTATAGGTATAGACTATTGCAATACTAATTTGCAGATATATGTATGTCCATACATAAGTAAATATGTATATCGCAGTGCACTTATGCACATTATATACTGATATGTACATATATCTATGCAAATTCAGTGTCGATTTATCTAATTTTATATTAATTAGCAGATATTCAGACTTTACATGCATAAGGTATACTTACTGTTTGGAAAACTCTGTCGGCGAAAAGTTGTCCCTTTTTTAATACCTTCGCGAATGAGATTCTGTTCTTTCTGAGGGCAATATCATTTTCAGTTGTATTACTTTTTCACTTCGCTTCACTTTTCACGGGTAGGAAAATTGTGACTCCCAATCATGTACATATGTATGAACATACACAGATATATATATATTTAACAACTGCTTTATTCTAAAAATTACACTGCTGACGTTGGATACTATATTAGATTGGTGAAGTTTTAGTATTTTCAACCCAACTTTTTGCCGATCGACTATTTATTAAGACGAAAGTTATCTATTAGCCACAATTTGACAGGTCAGACTTCCATTTTCCTCTAACTGCGAACAATTGTGAAAATAAAAGCTGCTTAAGAAAGAATACAGAATGCAATGGCGTGTATAATAAACACCGACGACGAAACCAGCTAGCCAGCAATTGCTTCAACTTGATTGTTGGGATTTGTTGATGGCACAGTGACACTCGATACAATTTAATTGCTCAAATCTTTTTTCCTTATTATTTGTATGTACTATGTATTTACACATGTAAATAAATGCATGATACAAAAATGCCCACCAGCCAAAACATGAGAAATAGGCAACAGTCGTCAATGGCAACAAATTGGCGGCTCGCCGATTTATTGCCGTAATGAGAAATCGGCAACATTATTTCTTTTATGTAATTTTAGGAATATGTTTTCAAAAATTCTCAAACTTGATGAACTTCGCGTCAACAGCATTCTTCAAAAACATGTAATTTATGCCCAAGAAAGGGTTGAAAAAATAGGAAGCCCCATGGTGCCGAAAATAGTTAATTTCGTTTACAAATTATAAGTATGTGTTCAAAAACAAATTAAATATTAAAAAAGAATAAAATTGTTGCAAGAAATTATTATCCAAATATCGCCTGTAGCAATAATAAAACAACTCATTCAGATAATAAGAAAGCGACTCGCCCAGGCGACGTTTTAGAGCGACTGGTAATAAGAAATTGAAACGATGGTAATATTGCCGGCAATAAATTTGTTGCTGAGGTCGAAAAGGTTTCTTATTTCACATAATACATGCACAAATCTATATATGTAAATATACATACCCACCAAACAATTTGTGTTGCCAGCAATAAGAAAACGTGTCGCCCTCGGAAACAAATTTATTGCCGGTAATATTGCCATCGAATCGATTTCCTATTACCGGTCGCTCTAAAACGTCCGCCGAAGGCAACTCGCCTGGGCGAGTCGTTTTCTTATTACCTGAATGAGTCCTTTTCTTATCGCTTCAGGCGATTTTTGGAATAATTTTATTCTTTTTAATACTTCATTTATTTTTTTGTACCAAATTGTAACTTACAATCGGAATTAATTCATTTTCTCGCTGTGCGACTTCCTATTTTTTCAATCTTGTCCTGGGCATAATTTAGATGCTTTTGGCCAATACTATTGACGCCATATTCATAAGTTTCGGAATTTTTGAGAACTTTTTCATTCAAAATTGACATGAACGAAGTGATGTTGCCGGTGAGTCGCCAATTTTTTGCCATTGACGATTGTTGCCTATTTCTCATGTTTTGCATGGTGGGTATGTACGTATGAATGTACATCAATGATACATATTTTTTATTTGATGGTAAAACGCATTAAAATATATATACATAAGTGCAAATGGATCCCCGTTTAACCAGCTCTAACAGCTCTAACAGCTCTAACAGCTACACACAAAAAAAATTCAATCTAATAAATATATGCATATTGGTGTATTCTAGCTATTTTTATTGCATCTATTCTATCTGTTAGACAGAGAAAATTTCTTCGGCAACATAAATAACTTTATATTAAAATCGGACAAATTGCGAACTCGTTTTATTATTAAATTTGCGAGACTTATAAAAATATTTTTTGGTTTAAATATACAAATTTGCCTGGTATACGATTTTTAGATATCTATGAGTTTTATACCAACGCGAAACACTGTAATTTGTTTTAATGCAATGCTAAAACGAGAGAGAAGTTATGTTTCAACAGCTGACTCTACGGCCAGAAAGAGAGATGCAGCTGTGTTGTGCTAACAGCTGATGTTTGTTTACGTTTCGCATCGCCTTGTTTGTCATAGCGAAGGAAGTTGGTTTCGAAGTATTTTTGGATTTTGGAGATTATGTACTTTAAAAAATCAGAAGGAAACATTAAAATAATAGTGTTAATAGCAATAGTAATAATAATATTAATAACAAGTAAAGAAATATAAGTTCGGGAGAAACCGAACTTTATATACCCGTTTCAATTTTCTCTAAACTAACTTTGCATGATAAGTAGGGGTATTTTTCCCCATTTCAAACGCTTTCGATAATATGCAGAGTAAGATCTAATGCTATAAATAAACCAAGTTTGGAAGAAATCGATATGCTTACCGAGATACACCTTGTAATCATGAAAAGGGCGGTGCCACGCCCAATTTCTAAAAGTCTATAGCAGTCTTATTTATTGTTAATAGATTGTTGTAATTATTAACGTCCAGTTATTGAAATAGCGGAGTTTTCGTATGTCTGAAATTTACCGTTATACGGGAATCGGGTGTAATTTTAGTTCGATTCGAATAATTTTCAACAAATTGCTTTTCCGTAATAAGATTATTAAGTGCACCGAGTTTGGTAGAAATTGATAAGTCGGTTACCGAGATACACATTTTTGGTAATAAGTGGGGGCACGACCATTATCCACAAATTTATAATAATATAATAATTTTTATGTTATTGCAATAATCGATTTTGAGTGAATTAGCTTCAGTACTAGATTTATTATTATATTTTAGTGTTTCTGTAATTTACCGTTATATGATAGGTGGGCGTGGTTATTGCCTGATTTCAAAGATTTTCAACAGGTATTTTAGCCAGACCCCAGGCAAGGCTCGCACCGGGTTTGATAAGGATTGGTAGAGCGGCTACTGAGATACAGCATTTCATCATAAGTGGGCAAGGTCACGGCCATTTTCAAAAATTTTATGTTATTTTTTACAAAAAATTATTCAAAGCAAATATTTACTGAAATATCATAGTTCTTGTATTTTTTGAAAATACGTGAATATGTGAAGTGGGCGTGGTTACAGTGCGATTTCGCCCATTTTCATAACCAACCTACCTTGCATAAAGGGCGACCTATATACACGTAATAAGAAATGCGAACGCGAATTATATTTAAAGTTCTTATTATATATTTTATTTTTACAATGAATTGTTTTTTAATTTTTTCATTTGACTACAAAAGTATCCTGAGGAAAGATTTTATAAAATTTTAAATAAACAAGTAAATATCTGAACAAGTAATGTCGTACATACTCTCCCCTCCAGAGACTTTGCTAATGTTGAAGTCTCGATCTAAAGTGTACATACATGACGTGGAATGCGACGTCCTAAATTGGAGTATAACTACTGTAACAGAAACTGGACGAGTGTCTTCACAAATATCAGTATTGAACATAAATGCTGGCTTGAGTCGATCAACTGATAGTTGCGTTCCAGATGCCTCACGATATTCACGATTTGCAGGAACAGCTGTTTTCTCCATTAATAAACCTTATGGAAGGTGGTCACCTGGAACAGCTTGCTGTAAAAACCGTGAAGCATCTGGAACGTAACTGATGTAGATTTGGTGCAATCATCCATTTTTATGTTGAAAACTTTGTCATCTCTGCTCTGAACCAGATAAGGACCATCATACGGTGGTTGAAGAGATTTCTTAATAGAATTTTGACATACGTATACGTAGTGCATGAAGCAACATCTTTGTGCACGAAAACTGAACGAGTTCATTGAAGATTTCAGTTGCTTGACAAAGTCATCCGAAGGAGACAAATCTCTAGTGTTAATAAAAAATCACAAAGAAGCTTTAAAGAAGTCCCATAAACAAGCTCAGCAGCACTGGCGTTTACATCATCACTTAAACTTGACCGAAGACCTAGCAGCACAATTGGTAACTTATTTAAATAGATTTGACTCAAATTGGCGAACCTGATCCGCTGTAATCCTGGAAGGAACTCCAAAACGAGATATCCGTCCGTGAAATAAAGCCTCCGATACTGAGTATGCGTCTAATATGGGAAACGCTTCTGTAATCCAAGAATTAAAGATAAAGAATTTGGGTTTTCCAATAAAGCTTTTAATTACGCATCGCCTTCTTGCGCTTTTGCCAAATCTTCATAATCGATGAGGTTTGGCAAAGCTATAGTTGAGATCCGAGAAAGTATCTGCTTTAACGTTTTCATTCCCTTTAATATGACGTATATCTGTGGAAAACTGTGACAGAAGGTCAAGTTGGCGGAATTTACGGGGCGAAACCTTTTCGGGTTTTGTTTAAAAGCGAAAGTAAGAGGCTTATGATCCCTATAGATTATAAAATTGCGACCTTCTAGCATGTATCGAAAGTGCTAGACCGTGAGATATACCGCAAGTAGTTCTCTATCATAAGTACTATAGCGTTTTTGAGTATTATTCAGCTTCAAAGAATAGAATCCAAGTGGTTTCCCAACTTCACCAACTTTTTGTTGAAGAACGCCACGAATTGCTAAATCGGACGCATCGACCATAACGGATATCGGTATCAGATCACTAGGATGAGTCAACAGCGCATATCGGGACAATTCGTTCTTACATATTTGGAATACAGATTGAGCTTCAGGTGTCTATTCGATTAGAGATCTGTCGTTCTGCTTATTACCTTTCTGATAAATAAGAAGTGGGATTTGCATCTCCACCGCATTTGGTAAAAATTTAACATCGCAGTAAAACGTCACATCTCTTTGACAGTATGCGGCTTCGAGAAGTTTAAGATTGCATCGACTTTCTCAGGAACTGGTTGAATGCCTTCGAAGGAAACTAAGTGGCCAAGAAATGTTACTTTGTTTTGTCCACAATGACATTTGGAAACATTAATAGTTAGACCATATGTTTGTAGGCGATTAAAAAATTACTCAAGATCAATTTAATGCTGCTCAGGAAATTCAGATGCGATTAGAACATCGTCGAGATAAGGGAAACAAAAGTCAAGCTCTATAAGAACCTCATGCATAAACCGCTCAAATGTTTGAGCGGCGAGGTCATGAATTGAAATTCAAATAAACCCAATCGGCTGGAGCAACCGGAATTTGATTATAGGCACGAACTAAGTCGATAGTTGAAAAGATAATTTTTCCTGATAGCCCATAAGCAAAATCACAGATGTAAGGAATGGGATAACGGTCAGGAAGAGTCTGTGCATTAAGACGACGAGAAGGGGCTTTTTGATGGACCACAAAGTCCTTGATTCACCATAAACTGAAGTTCTCGTTGCAATTTCGAATTATCAGGTGCTAAACGAAGAGGTCTTGTTGTTGTTGTTGTAGCAGCATACAAATTCCCCAAAGACTTTTTGGGGAGTGTTGCTGGAGTGACAGTCCTTGGCCAGATATAAATCTGGGTCGTTCCGGTTACGTAGACCCGACTGTCGTGGTAACGAAGAGGTCTCGAAAATATCGCTGGACCTTTTGCCTCAATAAAATATTCAAATGTTGCAGTGAGAACCTGCCGTCATACTCGGTGGAAATGGACCCCTCTCGCGGTTTACGTTAAATTATTGTACTTTACTTTTTACTTGATCTTGGGTGCAGGTTTAAAAATGTTCAAAAATAAAAACAAATCCAAGAAACAACTTCAGTCTTAATAATTACAAAAAAATTAACTGTAATAAATATTTGGATAAACTGCTCAAAATTTTTTGCTGCCAACTTGAATCCATGGATAACGTTAAAATGCCTTTTTGTAAGCAATGTACAGATACGCATTATATTATTTAAACAAATTACTTAACGAAAATCATTTTATGGGTTCACAGTACCCGAGGAAACTCTCAAAACACAACGTGTGGAAGTTTATTTAAACGATCTTAAAGAAAGATTGAAGGATTTGCGTGTACAACATGACGAGGTCATACAAAACTCAGTGGATATTATTAAAGAAATCGATGAAGTTTCTTCCGGACTTTTACTGCCACAAAAAATCGGGAAATGTTCCAGCGACAATGTTACCAAAATAAAAAGACTTATACAAGAGTTTGAAACCGCAAGAGAATCGAATTCAAAAAAGATGCCAATATCCATCGAAAGTAAAGTAGATATCCGTAAAATTTTACAGAATTTTGAACAGCTGAATGAAAGTCAAGTACTTAAGGAGAGCCTTGTGCTTTTCAAACGCGCTAAAGAATCACTCGAGAAAATAGATACGTTCCTCGGTACAAACTTGGATAATGTTATAACACAATCAGTGAATACAAACAAACCGAATGCTGGACACGCGATCATAAGTGTGAACGCAACTGTTGTGGAGCTTAACGGTGTCAAAGANATCAGTGAACACAAACAAACCGAATGCTGGACACGCGATCATAAGTGTGAACGCAACTGTTGTGGAGCTTAACGGTGTCAAAGAAAGTATATCATTTAACCTAAGCAGAGATACCAAACAAACGTTTGCCAACAGCGGAAGTAAAAACTTAACGGATGATTCTTTAAAATTGTCAAATGACCCTGTCTTATTCACTAACCCAGCCGAATTAGCGGCCACTGGGAGTCAAATATCAAAAAATAGCAATTCTAGTTTAAGGGATCGCATAGATATGTTTAATAACGAAGAGGCGCCGGTTGCAATCGATTACAATAAATTAAAAGATACAACGCCATCCTGCTACGCTTCGTGCTGTAGCAGTCTAACCAGTGTGGACGCCTATCAATCTACGGAAAATTTGTGTGAATACAAGATGATTAATAATGAGAGCAATGGTGTAAACTCTCTAGAAATTGGTTACGAAGGTGACAATGATGATAGTGAGTACGACTTATTTGCAACTAAGCGGAAGAAAGACAAAATTTCCTCTGCAAATCTGTAGGCGAGATCGTTTAGGGAGCAAATGCATGGGGGTATGTCAGAGCAGTGTTGGGAGTTGTAAAATAACGTTATTTCTAATGGTATTTCAAATATAAAATCCTACGAAATGTATTAAAAAAAAAAAAAAACTAGAAATAAAATTCAAAAATACAAAAACTGTATTTTTCGCAATTCTTTTTTCAAAAAAGTTAACGTTTTTACCAGTCACCATATAATCGCTACTTTAAATAAGCTTTTTAATTACGTTGGTTGAGTATGAATGTAGAAATACACGAAAGTGATTTAAGTTTTTTATTGGAGAAAGTTCAGTTTCCCTTAACCAGAAGCTGAGATAACGGGCTATATGAATAAAAACTAAGCAATTGCTTTTTCTTAAAATTCTAAGGGTCTTACTCGACTTATTTAAATAAATTTAAATAAAAGTTCTAAAAATTGTAAGTAATTTTTTTATAAGGCCCAAGGTTCTCCTTGTTGCATATGTCTTGAGGATATATATATCGTTACTTTAACTCACAAAGGCCCTAACCAACACTTTTTTCTAAACTGCGTTTTTCAGATTTATTAAAATTCACCTTCATTAAAACTTTTGAAGTGTTAGTACCAAGAACAACGGAGTTATGTAATTTTTTAAAATGCATGATTTTCTTTTCATAATGTTATTGTTTCTCCTGTAAAATAGAAAATTTCCTGGTTAGGCCTTTGTGAATTAAGGAAAAATATGTATGTATGTATGTACAGTCCTAACCAACACTTTTTTCGAAACTGCGTTTTTCACAGATTCTGGTAGGATATATTAAAATATCCTTTCACTAAAAATTTTAAAGTGTTAATACCAAAAACAACGGTGTTATATCACACGTTTAACGATATGTACATATGTATATCTATATGAAGAAAATTAGTGCGTGCTCTAGCGACACTACTAAGGCCTGCCTTAATCGGGAAATCTAGCAACCGTTGTCAAGCTTAACTAACGGTAGGCCCAGGGATCGTAACAAAGGGAAAGAGGTGTATGACGGAATCAAATCTGGATAAGTAGAAATTTAACCTGATGGACGTTAACTGCACCAAGGTAATGTGGGTATTTCGTAATGGCATTCACGAGGCGAAAGTTTTGGTCAAAGTAGGAGGTGCACCAGTTTTTGAGAGGTTGTTCAACAGGGATGGAATTTGAAAATTTAAAATTAAGCCGAAATCGGGTACAATATGGGACGAAATATAGATGAAAGGTCCGAATATTAAAAGTTCTTCACCATATTAGCTTTACACATACAATTCATGCAACTTATTTGCCTAAAAATCGTGGGATGTGATTAGGTAACTAAACATTTCTACGATACAAAAATGGACCGAAAATATATCTTCAATAACATCTCACAATGAAAATCTTTCAAGAATGACTGAGTTATTCTGATTTTCAAAAATAGAAATGTATTGTAAATTTGTCGAAAATTATTTTACTAGAACTTTGATGCAGGGTTTTCAAGCGCCCATTTTCCTATTGCATAAAGTCTCTTATTAAGTATTCATAAAAAATTGTACTCAGGCAGGCTCTGCAATTCACTTCCGAGTAAATTTCAACAACTATCAATATGAGTTCAATGTGGCTTTGGTTGGAATTCACTCGGAAGTTAATTACAGAACCTGCCTGATTATCAGAAATAATTCCAACAGTGACGAGTTCACGAATAATTACACCGGGAAACAAAAATGGAAACAAATTTTGTTGCGGCAATGATTGCAGCTATGGGCTTGTTCGAGATGCAATCACAACCGCAGTATTGCAAATTTTCATCAGTGCTGCAGTATTGCCGTTTATATTACGTGCCTCGAACAGGCCCTATATAAAAAGTTTTCATCAGTTCCGGATTTTGAGAAAAACGTAGTCAAAGTGTCAAAAAATCGTGTTTGGGCAATTTTTGAGAAGCTCTAACGAAGAAACCAAAAGAGATGGAACCTTCCACCTCGTCTTGAATTAAAACTTCAGCTTTCGACAACAATCCATGAAAATATCCTACCTACACCTTGACCTGTCACTTATGGTGTATGCGATTTGAGTGATTTTTAACCCTCAGTAAATATTTTCCATAATCTGTAAAAATTTTACTGGTAATGAAATTTCGTTTATTTTACAGAACATTTTTAGTAGTTATTAAAAAATTGTAGTAGTAATAAAAATTAAGTTTTATTATCAGTAGGGCTCGGAATCTAATGCACTAAAAAATTGAAAATATGCGCTTTAAACAAGTAAAATATGCAATTAAAAAAGGTTTTTTTTTATGTATAAATAGATCACTGTGCGAATTTCGTTGGTCGGAGCGCTGCCGTTGGGTGATGGAAGTGTTCGACTATCTCTTTTGAGCTAAGGTCATGACAGAACCTTTTGAAAGGCAATCCAATCCTTTGGCATGTACCCCAACNAAAGCGCCAGACGCAAAAGGTATGCCACAATGAACGCCAAGAAAACAATGTTGTACCGCTTTTTTACTCATCAAAGTTGCTGTGGATTTTAATTATTTTGATTTAAAATTATCAGCAATGTAATTAAGTTTTATGTTTCTGCATGAAAACCCGAATTTGGACGAAACAAAATAAATATTAAACCGGCTGATTGTCAAAGCGCGCAAAAAGATGGGAGTTGACCATCTTTTCGCTTCGCGCTGCCGCTTCAACGATTTATGTGGCATGCTTTGTGCATTTTCATACAATTCATCTTATCTGTCAAAGCGAATCTGTCACGTAAAGCGAAGCAAAAGTTTTATGTGACATCAGCTTAATGCACTAAAAAATTTAAAATATGCGCTTTAAACAAGTAAAATATGCAATTAAAAAAGGTTTTTTTTATGTATAAATAGATCACTGTGCGAATTTCGTTGGTCGGAGCGCTGCCGTTGGGTGATGGAAGTGTTCGACTATCTCTTTTGAGCTAAGGTCATCACACCTATGACAGAACCTTTTGAAAGGCAATCCAATCCTTTGGCATGTACCCCAACGGGCCAGTGCCCTGTGCATACTGCAATAAGTTTGTAGTTATCTTCTTTGCTCATTCCTAAAAGAACTTTGGATTAAAGTGGGTCATAGGACACCCAGAACTGCCGGGTAATCCTGTACGATCCTGCATGGTTCCAACTCTGCTTGGCCTTTGAGTGATAAATTTCGGTAATTGTTGCTTTTATCTTCCTGAGCGAGGCACTCATGTCCACCGCGTGAGACAAATTCAGTACGGAGCCGCACCTTGCTGGTTCGTCCGCTACCTCGTTAATATAAATGTCCCTATGTCGCAGGACCAATATTAGGGTAATNAATTTCGGTAATTGTTGCTTTTATCTTCCTGAGCGAGGCACTCATGTCCACCGGGTGAGACAAATTCAGTACGGAGCCGCACCTTGCTGGTTCGTCCGCTGCCTCGTTAATATAAATGTCCCTATGTCCCAGGACCAATATTAGGGTAAATTCGTATTGATCAGATATATAGGCCAGTTCTCTCCCACAGTCTTCTACTAGTTGAGATCTAACTGAGGTAGAAGAGAGTGCCTCAACGGCAATTTTTTTGTCAAGCAATTTCGCACCAAATTTAAATGGTTATAAATCATAAAAAGTAAAAATATGCAAAAACCACATACATTTACTGTAAATTATACTAAAACATGCGCAAGAAATATGCAAAAAATACCTGACTTTTGCATAATATACAAAATCATGCCCTTACTGCAAAATATGCAAAAATATGCAGTAACGATTAAATGCCATTTTAAAGGAAATTTCATGATTCTTAATGATAACTTAACCATTTCCATTTGAAGATGCCCAATAAAAACAGGCATTTGCATGAGATTCCGAGGCCTAATTACACCGTGCGATAAAAACCAAAAATTTTTAAGAAACGAAAAAATCAATAAATTCGCAAAACTAGGAGCCAATTTTAGTATAACTGCGATTTTAATTTTTCCCTCTGACGTCAGGATATTTTTTTAAAGGACTTTGAAGTTTCTAGGATATGATTGAATAACAAATGATTTAAACGATTTGGTGCATTGTAGAGTAACAATATGGGATATCACTAAAAAGGAAAAATTCGAAAAAAATAATTTTTCGAAGCACCAGGACGAGTAAGTGTTGAAAATGTACTTTATCCTTGAACATCTTTAAAAATTTCCAATATTTATTTTTGGAAAAAATATATGATTCCAGTATCTTCATTTATGTATATTGCNAACAATATGGGATATCACTAAAAAGGAAAAATTCGAAAAAAATAATTTTTAGAAGCACCAGGACGAGTAAGTGTTGAAAATGTACTTTATCCTTGAACATCTTTACAAATTTCCAATATTTATTTTTGGAAAAAATATATGATTCCAGTATCTTCATTTATGTATATTGTAACTATCAATATCTTATAAAGAGAAGTGTAAATTTTTTTTTAAATAAAACTAATAAAGTTAGAGGGCCGAAATTCGATGATATGGTAGTTAACATAATAGTCCTTGCAATATATATTTTTTTCAGAAATAAATATTGAAAATTTCCAAGGATGTTCAAGGATAAAGTTTTAAAAGGACATTTTCAATACTTTGTATTTTTTCGAAGTTATTAACAAGGCGCCGCCAGAATGGCCATTTCTCCCACTGTGCGTATGTAAATTGATTACACTGCACAACAGCATATGTGATTATTAGGTTATGTTACATGATACTAGCTTAATTTTTAATGACGATTTCATATCTGTGATTGAAATTTCTGTACCAGCGCTAGTTTAGAAACTGTGACACATGGGCTTTTTACAATAAAACACAGCGTATTTTTAGTTAATCTAATTTTTTTAAGATCTTCCGTTGAAAAAACTTTCCTTATTCTTATACATACCATATGCTTCAACTTATGAAGGAAGTGTTTTTGAATCAGAGTTATTTGAATTTTATTTTTCAATAAAATGCATTTTTTCACACATTTCACTAGATAACCATAAAATCCTTTTTGAGCTCGTTATATAAAAAAATCTTAAAAAGTAATTGCGACAACTCAAAACGCACTTTCGCAAACAATTTAGTTTTAAAATGAAAATGTATCTAATATTAAAAAATGATGAAAATGTATTACTAAATGTTTGTACTATTTGCCGTTCTGTAAACATCATTCATTCATCTGGCTTTAAGTAAAATATTTACTTACCCACATATATACATATGTACATACATATATGTATATATTTCGAATACATAAGAATTTTACATACAATATTTTATTTTAGCAATCGCTTCCCTCTGATTCTTGAAAACTGTTTGTGTAGTTTATTAAAATAAATATAAGCACCGAGCCGAAAAGAGCACCAATTTGTGTAAGTCCGCCAGTCCATACGAGAGATCGACCACCCTGAGCGCGCATAATTGACGAAATTGATAGCTTGGTATAGCTCACCAATCCAATTAGCAAAGTCCAACAAATTATCTTGAAGAAAAGTTATACTTACAAAAGGAATTCACATGTAAAGTTATTTATTTATGAAATAGCTTACCACGATCACCGATCCTGCGGTGGTGCCATGCAATGGCGGTAATGGACTCATGGAAGCTGTAACAAACACGTACGCAGTCAAAACGGCACACAACGAGCATAGCACATAGATAGGCCGCAACGATGTATGGGGCACAAAAATCGCTAAGAAACACGCCACCGGATTAGCAATTACACTCAAAGTCACAGAGAGGTGGTACGCCTGGTTACCATACGGTAAACTTGAGTAAGATTGTATGGAGTTGAACATGCCATTGGCCATGAAGGATAAGCAGCCAATAAGTAGCAACAGTAAAATATATTCGTTGGCTGAAATTTGTGTCGCCTTATTTTCGTTATTGGGAGTCTCTGTAACTGCAGCATGGTCTGTAGTATTAGGCGTGGTATCCTCTTCATATTTATAGTTGTTGCCAAAATCGATTTGGCCTGCAACATATTCCTGCTTTACTAATTTAAGTCGATCCAGCAGAGTAAAAGCAATGCCACTGCATACAAACAAAGCGAAAATACATAGGAAGAATTCCATAGAGCCGAAGCGTGGAGGAAGTGTTTGTTTCTCGTAGACCTCTTCACCGGATATTGTGTTGTTCACCAAGACGCATTCGGCATCACCACCGATGCCCTGCACCAGTGATAGAACACTTGGTAACAAACCACTTAGGCCCTCCCCCACAAAATATCTATTTAAAACAGAGAAAAAATTTATTTGTTTTGGAAAATATGCTCACTTTTAAAAAATTTAATACTATAAGTATATATATTATAAAGCCACATTGTATGAAACAGTTTAATTAATTTTTACTTACGTTACTAAGTACATTTCCTTAAAACGACCCATATAAGGCATAAAGAGCACCGAACTTGTACATGCCGTGAGAGCGGATGAAAATGTGAGTATATATAGAGCTAAGCTGCGTTCCTCGCCAAATACTACCACTGTTTCACTATAGAAGAAGCTGGTGAACAATGCTGCCAATGTGCCCACCACCAACAAAACATAAATGAATAGCGAATCGTTTATCCTCTTCTTCGCAAAGTGTTGTATGAGGGTGTACGTGATCGGACCTATATTTCCAATCTGTACCGCAACGCTTAGATACGATGCTAAACTCCAACTTTCTGGCGCCTCTTTTACTAGCAGCGGTACTTGAATAAAAGTACCTAAAATAGTAATAAAATGTTGTGTATAATATAAAACATTCAGTGTTATTAAGTATGATTTTTACCGTTTACACCTATCCATGTGCCTATGCCAAAAAGTATCGACAGTAAATCCACTATGAAGCTCCGACTTTTTATTATCTTTGTCATCCTTTCTGCAAATTTTTTTCGGCAAGGGGGTGTTGGCTTTCTAAAAAGGAAAATATGCTCCAATTTACGTTTATGCACACATAATAAAAAGTTTACGAACAATTTTCGTATATGCACGCCACAATTCTATATAATATCTGAATGATAATGACAACAAGAGTTGTATTTTATATAGATGTGCTATAATTGCATCATATTTATACTAGTGTACATATGTAATGTGCATAGATATACATACATACATGTGTAAAGTAATCATAGAACCTTAATTGAAGAGCTTATTAAAATTTCCTGCTAATACAAATAATACAAATCAACAGTACTAGTATTTGTTTAAGAAATCCAAGAAATCATGCTTTCCGTTCTTTACTGTGAAGCGATGCTTGGCTCATAGAAACAATAAGTGCCATTAATAAATCTGTGGTCATAAGCAACAATCTTCAAAGTCGGGAATCATACTCTCAAGAAAATCTCAATTATAAGAATGTACCTATGAATGTAAGTTAACATCTCTTATGAGCAAAATTTTATTTGTACATTAATAAAAATTAATTTAATGCATGTAATAAAATATTTAGTGGTTAAGTAGTTATTAAATTTAAAAAAAAAAAAATTATTTTGCTTGATAAATTTTCAGTGTTGACAAAATGTTAATCTGATTAACGATTAAAAATTAACGATTAAAATGTTCATCATGATTAACGATTAAAATTAATTAATCGTTATCATCTGCACGATTTATGATTAAACTTATTTTGATTACGATTAATTAATTTTAATCATTAATCGTTAATCCAATTTTTAAAAAAATCTGATGAAGTGATTTTGTTTGTCCGAATGAGAAACCAAACACCAATTATAGTTATTATTTTGTGCTTCATGCTTAAAAAAAACACCTTATACATATNTATTTGTACATTAATAAAAATTAATTTAATGCATGTAATAAAATATTTAGTGGTTAAGTAGTTATTAAATTTAAAAAAAAAAAAATTATTTTGCTTGATAAATTTTCAGTGTTGACAAAATGTTAATCTGATTAACGATTAAAAATTAACGATTAAAATGTTCATCATGATTAACGATTAAAATTAATTAATCGTTATCATCTGCACGATTTATGATTAAACTTATTTTGATTACGATTAATTAATTTTAATCATTAATCGTTAATCCAATTTTTAAAAAAATCTGATGAAGTGATTTTGTTTGTCCGAATGAGAAACCAAACACCAATTATAGTTATTATTTTGTGCTTCATGCTTAAAAAAAAAAACTTATACATATATATGTACATATCGCTAGCTTAGAGTGAAAAGTTGCTAAGTCCACTTTTTATAAAAACTCATATTTTGATATAGGAGGCTAAAGAAATTGAATACGCATCGTTTCGAAAATTATAAAGGTACTTGTTTTATTATTTCCTCTTCATAAGCAATAAAAGGAAAATTTGCTAAGTCCAAAAGAAGCACCACAAATCCGTTAAGGCCAAAATAATACGACATCTTTTAATAAATATCGAATCTGATTCTTATGGAGTTTTGCTTTGCTTTAAACGCGCAAAATGTTTGATTCAAAGTCTTGCGAAATAGTTAAAGAAAATGGCTATAGGAAGATTTTTTCCTCTCCTGTAAAATTTTTAAAATGGGACTTAGCAACTTTTCTTTCTAGGCTAGCGATATGTATATGAAAAAATAATTATTATTATTACAAGTAATACACAAACTGGGAATTTTTACACTCTCTTCTGGTCAATAAGTATATCAACTGGTTTGCTTGTAATGGTTTGTACGTTATTATAAATCTTAGCTTTCATAAATACTACTCCTTTATTTTATTTTCCTAATATTACCTTTTATTTGTTGTACTATAAAGGATGGCAGATCTTATTGTACTAGAGTTTTGACAATAAACAAATTAAATTAAATGGAAAACTAAATTTATTTCAATACGCATTTTGGTTGTAATAAAATATATTTTATAGAAACTTTAAAAAATACCTTAAAGAAATATGATTTTTATGAATTAAAGAACTTCTATGCGCAACGAAGGCCACTCCAAATAAAAACCAGGATTGCAAAGCGGAAGGCCTCTTGACTGCCAGGAAGGCAGTCTGGAACTTTTGCCGTACTATGTTGATGATAACATTTACTAATACTGGACAGTACCAATACCAAATGTACTCAGAACTCGATTCTTAAAAAGATCGAAAGTACCCTATTTTTAAAAGTATCGATACTGAGTACTCCAAAGTACGACGCGCGGGCCGCCGCGAAGCTACGCTCCAGTATGCGAAATAGTATCAATTGACCTTATTTCTGTTGATTTCGGCACCATTCAATCGTCGTAATTGATTTAAATAAAGTGCGGCCAGTTGGTGAGATTTCTACACTAAGCATTGAAATGTTACGAACATGTGTATATTGAAGAAAAGTACTCAGAACTCTAATTAAAAATATCGATACTTCGCCACACCAATATTGTTTACCGTTAAGGAAAAAAATTGATAATTTTTGATTTTTTTCCTTGGATACATGTTTTAGCAGACTTGGGATCGGTAGAACTCTTGATATTTAATTTTTCGTTCTTCGTATTCCACTTTAAGCTACATATTTAGCTGATAACTGCCACTTAATAATTTTTGGTATTTCTACAATAGAAAGTTGTAACTCAACCAGAAATTCCATAGCTGATAAATTATTAATTGTACCTACGTGCATTTAAGAGGTGACTGTTTTTTGATAAATTGCTAGATATTTATTGCTTTGCACCATGCATATTGTAGGAATATCGCACGTTTAATAACATAACGAAGTATTTCAAAATTTAAATTTTGTGGGAAAACGCGTTCAAGGTTTTATCAATTCATACAGTTGGTATACGAAAAGACAGATGGAAATACACATATTTTCCACATATTTGGGAAGTTTGGTTATCTGTTAGACTGCACATATTCTACTTATCAAGCTTAACAATTGCATAATGAATCTGCAAAACGCAAATTTTGAGTTACATCTCTACATTAAATATTAAACGTGCGTACATACATACACATCGGTACCTTAATAGAGAACCCAGTGGGAATTAGGAGCACGTAATAATACCTTATTAGCAACTTACTCTTCACCTGGCAGTCATTACCATTTCCCTGCCGAACGTCCCTTACTTTTACAAAGGCATGGCCGCCTTATGTAAGTAGGAATTTAGAATGTACATTTGGTATCAGACATACTTCTGAGCCGCTTTACAAAGTAAGTTACTAGTAATGCAGAGCAGTCGCTCGGAATAGTTCGGTGCTTGGAAATAACTTCGGCTGCACGTTATTTTTCAACTGACAACGTAATGTGTCTTCGGAGGTGTTCATTTTTCCCTTTACTTGTAGATGACATTGGCCATGATGACAATTTTGGTACTAAAAACTGAAAGAAAACATGGCTTACCTCGCAAGGTGCTTACCTATTTTCCCAGTGGGAAAAGGTGAAATACATCGCTGAAATGCAAAAAAAAAACGTGACTGACTAAAATTGTGTATTGCATAAAAAGATGTGGGGATTTATAATTCGATGGAATGCATCATAATCAATCAAAATGTGAATTTTTGATTTTTAGTTAGTTACGGCTTTTTGTATTTCAGCGTCGATGTGAGATATGGCCTTTCTACATATGTACATATATTATGGTTACGATATTTACCTCTGGTGCTTAATTAATCTGTTATCTGTATCTGATCGCTTCTGGCAATCGTTCATCTTCATCAGCCAAAGTAGACAGTTTTGTCATTCGTTTATTAGGGTGTAACGATATGCAAATGCATTCCGAAGCAAGTAAGAGACCATATCAGTGTCAAGGGTACTAATAGACATAGACCGTTTTGCAGTATCACCGACGATTTGTAAATAGGATTTTCTTGATAAGAATTTATTGAGTTCAAACTTTTCGTGATCAAAAGTTCTATCTCAAGAGCATTTCGTATGGACATAAAAACATCTTAAGCCAGCAAGCAAAAAGATCGTACACAAGTGCTTATGTACATATGTACATATGTATGTGTATTAGGGTGGTCCAAAAAAAAGTAAAGTCGGAAATTTAATGCTCTCACCCCCTAGGATTGTTCTATACCGAAAAAAAGTATACCCATGTATTTTGTATGGGGAAAAAAATACTTTTCGTAAAAATGGCATAGAATCCATGAAAATCAAAATTTTTCAATCCGAAAACTCTGCTTCTCTTCAGAGGACTTCAGAGAATAATGCCCAATTGTTTATTTGAACTTTTTTTAGGGACAGGACATTTTAACAACTTTTTCCGTTTTTCTTTAATTTATTTAATATTTATTATTTTTTTATAAAAGTATATCTCAATAACTAAGAAAAGCCATTTAAATTCATATTTCAAACTTTCTGCAAAACTTATAAAAATTCAGCGAAATTCTATCTAAATTTTTTTTTTTTTTCAGAAGAAGTTCTATAGGGGGAGGTGTGCTGCTGAGTTGGGCGAACGTTCCAAAAGCTGCTATTCAATCGCTTGTTTTGTATGGAAAAAAGTTTCACATGCAAATGGATTTTAACAATTCAGAATTTTTGTGAGAAAAAATTAAAAATATTTGACATTTTCGAGACCAAATAATTTGAAAATAAATCAAATCAGCTGCTCTACTGATACTACCTGTTCAATGTACCTTGGCTTTCTCGTTTTATTTACTGACATTCGGCTCCCTTATAGTCACATTTTATAGGCAACTGCATGATACAATAATTTTTAGAAGGTAGTTTCACTTCTTCTTCTTATCCGCCATGTTAGCTATCTGACAGAAAACGTGTTTCGTATTTTTTGTTGTACCAACTTTTTCAAAAAAAATCCAGCTTTTGACGTTGGAAAAATAAATAATAATTTTCGAATATTTTTTAATAATTTTCTTCATAAAAAATTAACTGCTGCTTTCGTGGATATTGCAACACACGGAATAGATGTAAGGATACAGCTATAAGAGCCATCGCATACCACAGACTTTATCGGCCGCCTATTTAAATAATAGGGCTCGCTTGAAATATGTACATGAAGATGTATGGAGGTGCGCACACTACGCCAGCTTAATAGCTCCGACCAATAAGTTGTGGTGCAATGGAAAGACTAGCGAGCCCATCTAAATCGGCGGCCGATATAGTCCGTGGTGTGCTATGGATCTAATCCATTATAAACAAGAAATATTGCCGTTATATTTTCATTTTTATGATTTTTATTCATGTGATTAGCAGTGGAAAAAATGTATGTATAAAATACGTATATTTATATTAAAAATTAAGTGATCAGTTATGAAACATATAAATCTTTACATGTTCTGTTAAAAAATATCTAAAATAACAAGCGAAAATCCCCAAGTTCTATATCGTAGCAGTGGCCACATTGCGTGTTTGTCACAGACACGGTTTATGTCAAAAATTTTGAAGTGAAACTACTTTCTTAAAATTATTGTATCATGGGCAACTGTTCAAATAAGGCAGTGGCACCTGGTAAATTCCACTATGGGTGGGATGCATGCAATACCACCAAACACAATAATTCCCATTACTTGGTCATTAAAAAGCAGTTTCAGAAGTGAACTAGTGTTAGTTAAATTTTTTTGCTTTTTTCTAAACGGTTATAATGCCACCAATACATACATACATTTTTCTTTTTTCTAAACGGTTATAATGCCACCAATACATACATACACTTTTCTTCTTTCTAAACGGTTATAATGCCACCAATACATAACTGTGAAAGGAGGGGAGGGGGCGGGGGACGCGAGCGCGTACGCGGACCGCCGCGACGCTGGGCACCTTCAAAATTGTATACTTACAAATCCGTCCATTTAACTTGTTCATGTACTACTTTTTGTCAAATGTAACTGGGTGACTACCCTATGTGCACTATTTTGCTTTATTACTCAATTGTTAAGTTTAAAAGATGGTGGTATTGCTCAACGAGAAATGAAATTAAGCAAATTTGTGTTATCTCACATTCAATTGTTAAATAACACAAGTATGCGTTATGGCCGTTTGTGTTATTCCACGCCACCACCCTCCCCCCGGGTTTATAGCCCATTAAATTTTAATAGGATAAAATGCAAGTTTGAAGTTCCAAAAAATCGTTGATTTTTGATAATTTTTATTCTGAATATATTACGCACTTTTTTNCCATACAAAAAAAAAAAAATTGTCGAACATACATACTTTGCATGGAAGAAAATGCGTTAATTCTAAAAAATCTGATTAAAAAGTCGAAAATTTCAATGCAATTTCGCAGAATTTTTATAATTTTTGCACAAAGTTAGAAATATGAATTTAAATGATGATGATAATGAGCTATACTTTTATAAAAAAAAATAACAAATATAAAATAGATAAAAGGAAAATAGGAAATATTAGTTAAAATGTGGTGTCCCTATTTATTTTTCCACCACTGTATATCGTAGCCGAGAAATATCAAGTTTAGTAAGCATTTTTGTTAATTTGCCTGTGTATTTGCATATAATTTAGCAAATCACCGAATGCTAAAAAAGCTATGTAAACAAAAAATTGCGTCTATGGTGTATTGGACAGTTTTACCAGTTTTTATCCAAAAAGCGTTTTACTTTTTTTGTTTTTCTCTGCAATTTTGCATTTTGACAATTTTACAGGTTTTATATTTGGGGTGTTCACAGTTCGTTCCAAATTGTGTCTGAAAATGTAGACGTCTACATTTCGAGACATCTTTAGCATCAAACTGTGAGCACCCCTTTCTAGCAGTCGTCGAAAAATCGTCTCAAAACTTTGCTGGTGTTCCAGACATTTCTTCCTTGCGTGCATTTTTTATATGTCGCCTTTCGATTTTGTTTCTGAAAAATTCTATATTTGGGGTGTTCACAGTTCGTTCCAAATTGTGTCTGAAAATGTAGACGTCTACATTTCGAGACATCTTTAGCATCAAACTGTGAGCACCCCTTTCTAGCAGTCGTCGAAAAATCGTCTCAAAACTTTGCTGGTGTTCCAGACATTTCTTCCTTGCGTGCATTTTTTATATGTCGCCTTTCGATTTTGTTTCTGAAAAATTCTAATTATTTAACTTAATTACCAATTCGTAATGTTTGTTATTTCTTTTCCTTGATTTGTTTCTTTTCATCAGAAATTGCGCTCAAATTAAATGCAAATACAGAAAACGTGCCCAATAAATAAAAAAATGTGATTAGTATTGCCATAAAGCAACCCTGCTGCGAGGTTGCAAAATGTAGACGCGTAAAAAGCATACCTTTGAGTGTGACAAAATGTAGACGGCGTCGTTTTACAATTTTGTATGGGAAACAACACCACAGATTTTACGGTTAGAAAACGTCTTAAAATGTAGACGTCTACATTTTGAGACACTTTTTGGAACGAACTGTGAACACCCCAATAGAAAAGTTGGGGGACGAAACTATTATTGCATTGTTATTAACCGGCATCGCCAATAGCAGTGTGACCACCAGAGGTAGGCACTACCACACGCAAGCGTGAACTAAAAACGACCCTATTATGTATGGCGACCAGAGTGTCCAGATTGGACGATATTGCGCGTAATGACTAATTTGACTTTGAAAGAAAGAGAAGTAAAGCATCGTTCACTCAAAATCGGTACGCATGAAATGGGTTATATCTTTTTAATAGTATTTCAGAAAATAATATTTAATATGTTAGAATAAAGAGAAAACATTTCGTTATAGATACATGTTAGCGAGAGTTTCATATTTTGCTTGGATAAATAAATAAATAACAATTTCTTTGATAATGATAAAAATTTTCTGAACACCCGTTCTAGAGACTTGTGTAGTCAACCTGCTCTACTAAACTATCTTTAGTTTATGTTTTTCCACGGCCCGCACATCTCTACTAATTTTGTTTTATATAAATACCATGTATTTTTCGATTTGACTTAAATAGGTCATATTCGTAAATTGATGACTTCCAGAACTTTATTCACATCATTCGCTTCAAACCGATTTAAAGTTACCTGTGAATAATTAGTTTTCATAAAAACCCACCAACACTTTACAAAAGGTCCAAAGTAAAGGATGCAATGAAATAACACTTTGTGCAAGCGCTCCTTCCAAGGCGAATTAATATAAGGTGATAGCAGGAGTACAAAAACAAAAATTTACATGTATTTTGTTTTTGCTTTGGCGGCATAAACTGTCAAAATCTGTAAGAGTGTGTGTAGAAATTCAAACAAAATTTTTCAATTTGATATCAGAAGCCTTGCGGCGAAACACATACACAAAATCAGCTGAGCTAGTAACACCACCTTATATAAATTCGCCTTGGCTCCTTCCAGCATATTTCTAGGTCATATGACCCATTGTGGAGTCTGATCCAGTTTTAATGAGACTGCCTCGATTCTCTTGTCATTTCATAGCCTTTTGACGGCTGTGCCAACTTCTATAGATTTAGTTGTAAGAGGATATCACCCTGTTTCTTTTTAGCTTAAAACTTTTAACGTGGGAGTTGACCGAAGTCCAGTTTTAAACATGTTTTATTAGTCATTATTATAAAATACCACATTTAGTGTGAACATTGGGGTAATGTAAACGGGTGCGGTTTTTGTTATAAAATGTATTTAATCTAACAGAATTTTATATATTATAACTCGATAAGGTTTAATTAAGTCTTGCCATAGCTTGCATTTGCTGAACTGTGGATAACCGTTTTCCAATTCTCTAGCACGATCTTCTTCTGATAAGCCGTTTTTTTTTCCTATTTCAGGTAAAGAGCCTTATCCTTAAGCTGGTGCGAAATGATGTCTTTTAATGATTAGCTCACCCCGTTAGTTTAAGCAGAAGGAATCTATTCATTGATTTTTGGAGGATAATTATAAGTTTTTGGTATATTTAATTTTAATTTGATTTTTGATNCGGTTTTTGTTATAAAATGTATTTAATCTAACAGAATTTTATATATTATAACTCGATAAGGTTTAAGTCTTGCCATAGCTTGCATTTGCTGAACTGTGGACAACCGTTTTCCAATTCTCTCGCACGATCTTCTTCTGATAAGCCGTTTTTTTTCCTATTTCAGGTAAAGAGCCTTATCATTAAGCTGGTGCGAAATGATGTCTTTTAATGATTAGCTCACCCCGTTAGTTTAAGCAGAAGGAATATATTCATTGATTTTTGGAGGATAATTATAAGTTTTTGGTATATTTAATTTTAATTTGATTTTTGATCTCGAAAATGTCGGATTTTCAACGAATTTGTTCAACATTATTTGTTGAGCAGCAACTTCCACCGCGAATAAAACTGTCAAATAAAAAGCCAGTACTATGAAATTTAAACCTCATAATGGTAGATCTATTGTCTAACGATCTGCATTGCGACTTTTTAATACATTCCAACAATTGCTGTACAGAAGTTGCTGGAAGGCGTACCGATTTTGAGTGAACTGAATATTAAAATCTTTTAACTTTTCCATGGAACAACTTTTTTCAGAACGGCATTCCATCCGACTCTGAAGAATTTTGGATAATTGCTTACTTATTGAAAACCGCAACAGGCAATAAATTGTTTAGAAATATAAGTTAAGTAGCCTTCATACTAAATATTATCCTTGCGGCACTCAAATGCTTTTATTGAGCGCGTGTTTTCCGTAATGAATTCAACAAAAACTAAGATTCGAAATAGGCTGAGGTTGGAAAGCCTTAATTCAATAATTCGAATAAAATTTTATATGAAGGCTAATAGTTTCTGCTGCAACACGTTTCCAATATCAAACAATATGTTATCAAGGTTGAATAGCTCAATATATTACAACACAAAATTAAATGAGGTTGTTCACGCTTACCTGGCTCTCAGCTTATGTGGTTAAGTGGTTATATTTTTTATTCAGTTTACAGCCATAAAATACACTACATAATAATAATTTTTAACCAGATAACCTAATAACCAGGCAAGCGTGAACCACCTCAATGATTCAGGCACTATAGACGATGTTAAAGAAATTGTGGAAATAGCTGATCTCGCCTTATTATAGCTTTTTATTTTATTTTTAGTGCCGAGGGCTTAAAATCGGATTGTGCGATTAATTAATTAATATGAAGTAAAGTAAATTTATTAATTGCGCAGTCCTATTGCAAAATGTGTTAATACAAATGTTTTTAAAGGTATGCGTATTTTTAAAGAAGATTGTTTGTACATCACTATTTGTGTTATTTATTATTACTATGTTATTTATTAAGTCTAGACTAACTGAGCTTTTAGTGTGCCTAGTGCTTTTATGCACAAGCACAAATTCTTGCTTTCTCTATCGTGTCAGGTTTGTGAGATATTCTAACATAAATGCCAAAAAAAGTTTTTTTTTACATATTTTAGGTTACGTACCATCGCAAATAAATTTGTTTCACAGAAAACTACTTAAAGTATCTAAAAAACAAATCTTCCCCTTTTTGGAGTTTGCCCAAATATATTTTTCTTTCGCGGAGATGTCGCATTTTGAAATTTCAATATCCATTTTCGAACCTTCGAACCACACATTACTTACAAAATGCGATATCTCGAAAAAAAAAATAATTGAGAAAACTCGACGGCATTTAAAAGATTAAGAGTAATACTACATGACCTCAAATATGACGGAAAACAGTGCATTCAAATCACCAAAATGAATGTAAATGTTTGTTTTTTTTTGCTGCCCCTTTATCATTTTCTTCGCTATCTCAATTAATTCTATTTGACATACACGTTCCTACATACATACATATGTATGTTTGTACATTTGTTGCATGGGGACATGGAGGTAAGACGGAAAATAGACAGATCGACTTAGGATGACAGTATGACTGACTGACGGACATGTTCAGGTTAAGGGGGCGTTGTAAGGTGAGAGGAGTCAACACAACGCCCATGGCTTCGCGTCGGTTGAACGCTGAAGAGGGTGGCTAGACTCCGCCTGACAGCACTGTACTTTTCTTTCGTCTCTTTTCGTACTTTCGTTCCTTTTTTTAATTTTTTTCTTTTGCTTCATTCTGCCACATATTCGGCATATGACCTTCAACTTTTTGGTTAACGTAGCGCTAGTGAGGCGAGAGCGAAAGACCGACCCCATCCGATGAGCTATGCCTGGGACCGCGATCAGGCCGACTCGCTACTCGACCTTGCAACCAACCTGCAGCTACATAACAGACCTGAGGGGATATATTATAAGACCATAATCGGATTTAGCACACCAAAATCCTTTGGAAATGTATATTAGTGTTTCTGCTACCAAAAAAAGTTAATCTTTGTTGGCCTGTATTATTAACATGTTACATTTTTATGTAATCGCGTAGCTTTCTAGAAATTTGGCATGCGGCATCATGGTAATCACCAGTTTTGTTTGATATAACATAATCTTACGATACATAACGTAATCATGCAGTGTTGTAGCATGTAATATGAAAAAAGGAGTCAGAATATGATTGATTTCATTTTTATTTACTCATCAGTCTCTCGATTTAATTTTATTCAATTGATCGAAACCCAACAAGCAAAATAAACTTGAAGAATTTTTTTTTAAGTTTACAATTAAAAATATTATGCGAAAGCTTAAAAAACGTTGATTTTTTGTTTATAAAACGCTTGAAAGTAAGCTTAATATAATATAATCGAAATGGAACCTTGGTTATAAGAGTAGAAATGTAAACTTATAATAAATGTTCAAAAGAAAAGTTTTTTATGAGAGTATAAATGTAAACTTATAATAAAGGTTAAAAAAAGTTGTTTACTAAAAATTTTCAAAATAAAGCTTTATGTAAACGTTTTTGTAATCCTTTATTTAAACAATATTTCATTAATAACTCATACATACATACATCAACATCTACCCGCCCTTGTTGCAGAACCCTTTATATACCATACATACATATCGATACTGCAAAACGTTCTATGTCAATTATGACCTGGGTACTTAACAGCTCTGTCACCTGCATCTGATCGCTTCTCTTAATCGATCATTTTCATTGGCCAAAGGGAGAAAGTTTTGTCGCAAGTTTAGCATATAAATTCACGATAATACACAAACATTAAGCATAAAAAAGTTAGTTATTATATCTAGTTGCGTTGTGCAGCTTTTAATTACTTGCGGTTATTGGCAAATTGAAAAAACGACTTGGGACGCAAACATGTCACAATTGAAAAAATTTTATATTTACATCTTCATGTCGTTAACATTTGCATTTCATTTTTGTGTTTAAGTGATTTATAAATATTCGCCCTTAACACTTATTAAAGGTTTATTTGAAAAAAACTTTAAATAAACCTAATATTAAAAACGCTTATTATCGCAAACTTACTTGAAGTTATTTTTAAAAACATTTACTGAAATGCTTGTTGGGATATACACATGTACTATAATTACGGTGACCATTCGTACCGATTTTGGCGGGACAGTACCAATTTTGAGAAAATTGTTCCGCTGAATATTTTTTAAAAGTCGGGACGTATGTGTCCCGATTTTTCATATTTGTGATGATTAAGTCCCGATTTTTAGTGTTTTAATATTCATTTATTAAAACTCCCCTGCACTCTGGCCCAAAAACAATAAATAAACAAATAAAAAGGAATAAATATACATCAGTGAGCCATAAACATAGCCAGCATCCTTATTAATAATATATAAATATAATTAATGAGATTATAAAAAATAGTTCTAATACCCTCAAAAAAATAATGGATTTGAAAAACATAAGCTGTAGATAGAGTGGCGAAAATATAAATAGGGAAGAGATATTTTAGCTTTCTTTGTCTATTACCCTTTCGATTTTTTAATGTTTATTCCTTTTTATGAAAGTGTGGCTCGTTATCTAACAAAGACCACTTAAGTCAGAAATTGAAACTTTGTACAAAAATTAGCAAAATTCGACAAAGTTTCATCAAAATTTTGAGCTTTTTTATTAAATTTCTTAGAAACATTCTGAGTATGCAGTTTTGTAACCTATTCAATTCAAAGTGCAAATTTTAAGTAGCTAGGACTTACCGTTGATATTTGGTAAATTTTGTGGGAGGTGTTGCTCATTGCGAAGAAAATGCGGGAACAAAAAATTTACAAAAATCAACGGTAAGTCCAAGCTTATTCCAACACGTTTTCTTAGATAGTAGGTTATATTTTCATAAAAAAGTAATAAAAATTTTTAATGTTTTTTCTCTTTGTTTTGTTTTAAATAAAACTAGATTAAGCATTTTTGTTCGAAAAACAAAATTGTATGTTCGGATGCTCTTGAAATGTCCCGATTTTTTGGCCACAGAAGTCTGGTCACCGTAACTATAATTGATATGTATTGATTGAAAAGTGTATATACATATGTACATGTGTATATGTACATATGTACATGTGTATATGTCAATCCAAAAAATACAATTTTTGTTAAGTACGCAGAAATTATGCCCAACTCTTCTTGAATGCATGTTTCATAGATGTATCGATTACCAGTAGTTCAGTAGAACAAAATATGTATATATTTTTACTATGGAAGTATATGTAAATTAAAACTTTAAAGTCGCTTTTCTGGAGTTTGGTTTTTTGCAGTTATGACACTATTAAAGTAAATGAGCGATATCTTCACACATAAGTAAGTGTATGTTAAACATCATCAAAGTTTCTTCTTTAGCTTTTAAAAGGAAACAAAAGGCAAATTGTAAATCGTTTAACTTGTGTTCATTAATAAAGATTTAAAAAATTACTTTCAGTTTTGTGGCTCAACTCCCATGACCGGACAGCCCTATAGGGGGCAAAAACTGTGGAACCGTGAGTGTTCGGTTATGGAAGGTTTCACTGTATACATATTATTTAGACTCATGTAGATAGACTACTACAGACTTGTAAGAGGATGTTTCTTATAAACGGTTCTACAGTTATGGAACCGATTACTTTGGTTCCATAAAATCTTTTCTTTTAAGCATTGGTTTCTTACAACCTTTTCTCTTACATAATATATTATATTTGCTTTTTTATAAGTATTATATTACGTTAGACTTGTTGCAAGACAAATAATTCTTATAGCCATACAATAAGTACTATATATACTTAAATGAGCTATGGGGTCACACGTGTATTTAAAAGGTATACGCTAACAAAACTCTCATGGAAAGTATATAGTTTTGGTTAAACCGGAATCATTTTGGTTAATAAATATGTACATGAATCATGCATACGTGTACATAATTTAGAAATAATAACAAACAATATTTCAAAGAGGTATTTAATGAACAAAACCGTTGAAAAGCTCGCTACAGGTCAATTTTTTTAGTATACGCATAATGCAATGTAAAACAAAATACTTACCTGCCTAATAAGTAGTTGCTGCCAAGATTGTAACCTCCAGTTAAACGTGAAGCCACCAACCGCTCTGACTGCGATGTCAAACACACTGAAAGTGCTGCTTCCTCACCAAAGCACCTCGAGGTGTTTTCAGGTTCCCTCTCGTTATTATCATTTCTACAATGGTATTGCAATTGTGTCGTCGATGGCAGTAATTGTTTTTGTTGTTCTGGCCGATGGTAGTGATTAAGATCCGTCCACTCCTGAATATATGCAGACTTGTCGGTATCACCATACTCACACATTATCAGAACGCTTTATATGTAGGCTAATAGTAGTTAGTAAGATTAACGACAACACAATTGTTCATTATTGCATACATACGTAAATGAAAAATTCTCTTCGCTGTTATTTAATGAAGCTGCAACTGCCTCTCTTTGTGACTAAATGGATTTTGTTTATTCTGACCAAGATAAGATTACCTTTTATATGTACATTACAACATCAATATAAACGTATGATAATAAGTAACATACAATGTTGCTTTACTACTTAAAATCAGTTAGTTGATCTGTTCAGAAGGAAGCAGTCAAATTTCATATTCATTCTTCTTAAAACATAGCACCCGTGATGTAACCTTTGAACGATAGCAAAAAAAAGATATGTGAGTTCACAAATGTAACTTCCCCGTTCGATTGAAGGAATTGTATTTAGCCGGTTACTTAAAGATGCCCGAAAATGCCCAATCAAAAACACGTTTAGAAGGCTTCGAGCGATGGATATGACTAGCAGTTTAATTAAATTAGCAAACCTTGGACTTATGAATGATCGAAAAATAGAAATCGAGTGCGACTTTTAAATTTTACTCGTCATGGGGTTTATCTTTCCGAAACCATTCCCTGTCTTGCCTTTAATTTTTCCACAGATGTTTTGCAAATTACATTTATCCGAGGCTAATTCATTCATTTTATTCGGTTCACAATCTTTTATACCAAATCGAATAATCAAAATAACAAATCGAATAATAAACAAAAACAGCTGCTGCAAGGCGAATTTATACATATATTTATAAATAAATATACACATCCAAGGCGAATTTATACAAGGTGGTGTTCAAGGCAAGGCGAATTTATGCAAGGTGGTGTTCAAGGCGAAGGTACAAGGTGGTGTTGATGGCGAATTCAGGTTTTCGCCGCGGTACTTCTATTGTCAAAATGATATAAATTCGCCTTGACCCGCAAGCATATGAACGAGGCGAATTAATATAAGGTGATAGCAGTACAAAAACAAAAATTTACATGTATTTTGTTTTTGCTTTGGCGGCATAAACTGTCAAAATCTGTAAGAGTGTGTGTAGAAATTCAAACAAAATTTTTCAATTTGATATCAGAAGCCGTGCGGCGAAACACATACACAAAATCAGCTGAGCTAGTAACACCACCTTGCATATGAAATTGAACACAGCCAAAGTAAAATGGCGAAGCCAAAGGTGGCCGTATTTCGTTTTTTTCCAAGTTATAGAAAAAAACAACACGAAATATTATTTGTTGGTTGAACAATATACTTATCGATTGGTTAAATTTGGCTTAAAATAAAATAAGTTATGGTAATTTCCCTTTGTTTATCATTTATATTATTTATCATTTTCTCATTTGTAAATATGGCTTCTTTTTTTCTAAATATTTTCACCCAAGTTATAAATGCGACGAAATGATATCAGCAAAAATGAAATACCCAGCAGGGCGACAGAAATCAATCTATCGACACGAAACAACGCCGAGCGGACTTCACATTTCGCTTGGGTTGTGTTAATTTTCATATGCTGCGGGTGTTCTAATTGTGAAATCGCGAATTTTGCTGTGCTTAGTTCGCCTTTCGCCGGTATTGTGTGTCAGCTATTATGCCTGGGTGAGAAGTGAAACACAACTCCAGCGAAATTCGCGCTTTCAAAATTAAAACACCCGCGTCGTCGAATTAGAACGCCCTGTCAAAATTAGAATTATGGTATGTCAAAAGAAAGAGAAAGTTGTGCGGTTTTTATAGAAATATTTATGCACCAATTCAATAAAACTAAATTTTACAAAATAGTGTTCATATACATTTGTATGTATGTATATACTTTTTATGCACATTTTTTTAATTGTCCTTTTTCTAAAATTGGTTTTAAACATGGTTATGGTATATACGTCGCATAAAAGGTATTTAGATTATCTACAAATTTACATCAATATTTTTCCAATCGTTAGAGTAGTTTCCGAGATATTATACATACATTTACAAAATTTAACAGTTGAACTTTAACCTTTTATATTTAGATTGAAATAAGTTAAAAAGTTCTATCGATCAGCATTTTTGGTTTTCTTCTAACTAAACAGCTGGTATTCTAGACTTGTTCCAATGACGCAATCGAGCCAATGATGCCAGCGAATTTTTAATATGAAGAAGTTTGCCTTTTACCAATTTTAAAAATTAGATGATACTTAAGGAGGTCAAGCACAATGTGTATACCAAATTAGGTGCAGATTCGTGCTGGTAAAGGATCGAACTTTGTCCCAGCGAGTGGTAATGCGAACCTCTGGCCACTCGTTATCTGTTTCATAANGGTTTGTCAAACCGCTTGTGTGGTGTATTTCGCTCTTAAGTCTATTCATGATGAAATGTCATGTCTGAAATCCCACGTGATCTGTCAAATACTAATGCATGAAAATCCTAACCTCAAAAAAATCACCCGTTAAAATAAACATTTGCGGGCCATGTATGGTTCTAAACAAAACAAATATTAAATCAAAGTCGAATTTTATCTTTGAGTATAGTGATTTCTAGTGTCGCGATTTTAATGAAGGCATTTTAATCAAATTTAACAGTAACATTTTCTTATAATCAAGGTACTCAAGGCAACATCAGAAATAGTCTCTTATATCAACATTTGTGACACTTATTTTAAACGGGCTGATATGAACTTTTCATAATTCCGTTATAACTAAGCTTGAAGGCTTATTAAGCGCACACTTGTCTATACCAATCTTTGCTATCTCTGCACCGCGGATTAACGCACATTGGACAACGCATTAAAAACTTAGGGTTTACAGTTTGTTTATCATTTAGATGTTCCGCTACTATTGAACTTAAGGCCTTAATAAAAACTGGGTGATCATTTGGTGCAGCAGCACGCCTTATCTCCTCCACACCTACCTAAATGAAAAAAAAAAATTAACTCCGAGTCGATCATTTTTGTATACGTTTGCTTACTTACCTCTTTAGCCAATTCATCGCAATATTCGATGTCCAATTCATGTAAAGTTTCAATGTGCTCATTCACAAATGCAATTGGAACTAAGATAAAATTCTTACGACCCTGTTTTACGTAAGCCTGAAGGAGATACAAAAAAGTTTTGGTGGTAATTATGATAGAATTGAATATATCTTTACTCTAATGGTGTCATCGGTAGCCGGCGCCAACCACGGTAAAGGCCCCACTTTCGACTGCCAAGCTAAAGTATATGGATTCGATTTCCCTAGTTCTTGCATAACCAAATGCACGCTGGCGCCCACCTCTGATGGGTATGGGTCACCCCGATTGACAGCTTTCAATGGCAGTGAATGTGCAGTGAAAAGGATAACAACATCGTTCCGTTTTGTCTCACCAAATTTCTTTAATTCCTCTCGTATGCGATCGGCGAATGTTTTAATTAATAGAGGATGAGTTGACCAACGATCAATCACACTAAATCTTGTATTTTTTGGAAGGGAACTACAAAAAATAAACAAAAGGAAAGTACATTTGTTTAGGATTAATTTTCAATCAAAATACGAACTGTTGCTGGTAGTGGGCAAAAATGGAATTAAAGCTGGAGCCAGATGTTGCACAGCTATACTGCGGATATTGCGAGAACAACACTACTCTTTCGGGCGCTTCCCTGTACGATAAATAGTGTTAGTAAACATATTTTTAAGCATAATACATTACTATACTTTTCAATCTGCACCAGCGTATCTTCTGTAAGTGGATTAACATACCGAAAACCCACATAATGCTTATGTGGTGCAGTTTCTGGAGATATGCGATCTAACTCCTTACACATTAATTCTCCTTGTACATCTGTCCATTTTAAAATAGGTGAGCCCCCACCAATTTCTTTGTACTTTTTTTGTACTTCGGGGGTTCGCCGTTGCGCAATCCAAGGACCTAATTGGCTTTGTACAGGCAACTGTATCATATCTCGATCAGTCATAATGCGTAACAAGTATTCATGGACTTGATCCGTATGCTGCGGGCCACCCATATTTAACATAAGAATAGCGGTCTTTACATTGCTGGTGGTGGCAGTAAATCGCAGGGATGCGGGTTTCATTAGAGACTTCACTGCATTTGCTAATATATTACAAATATATTAGCACACATGGCACATTCGCTCTTATACACATGTACTATATATGTTGTAAATATACGTTTTACTCACTTGCCAATAACCCTCCTTTAAGTAACATTATTGCAATTTAAATGAAAGAATTTGCTGAAAATAAAATATGTAGATCCTCAAGTCGCCAAATTTGCTGGCAAAATTTGTATTTCTATTATTTGCCGGTGTTGCAACTTGCAATTATTTTGGGATGACAATTCATATGTATTCGCCTTGGATGATAAAAAAAGCAAGGCGAATTAATACCTTGGCGAATTCATATAGTTTCGCCTCAAGCAAGGCGAATTTCTGAAAGCATAAAGCTGGAACTCCATATCAGAGAATTTAGTTTGTTGCTAACTTTACATTAGGGGTCTTCCCTTAATGCCCCGAATGCAGCTCTCAAGAAAACGGTCAAGAAAAAATGTCCAGAAATAATAGAACGGGCATATATTTCTGTTGCATACCTGGGTTGCCTTGTGCTCTTTTTTCACAAAAAACTTTAGAAAACCGAAATAGAAAGAGTATCAAATTTCTTAAGAACTGCGTACTGCCTCAAGAAAATTTTACACAAGAAAATTTCTTAGGCATTTCTTGTACGTCATTTTGTATGGAATTTTTGCTTTTCTTGAGAACTGCATACAGGTCTTAAAAAGCCCTGTATGCAGCTCTCAAGAAAAGCAAAAACTCCATATAAAATGACGTACAAGCAGTACGCAGTTCTTAAGAAATTTACTACGCTTTCTACTACGGTTTTCTAAAGTTTTTTGTGAAAAAAGAGCACAAGGCAACCCAGGTTTGCAACAGAAATATATGCCCGTTCCATTATTTCTTGAGGAAAGAGTGAGGCAACAGGCTGTGCGTTATCAAAAATGTCAAAATTCCTTGGACACACACGCGAAATAATGGCAATTTTTTCTTGACCGTTTTCTTAAGAGCTGGATACTAAGCTTATATGCGGAATGCAGTAAAATAAAAAGGGATTTGGTTATTTTTTCCCATTACTGCTTACTTTATTAATTTATGATTATCTATATATTAATACGATAACATAAATTTTGTCCGCCTTCGTTTAGCGATTCTACCGAACCGATTTCAAAACCAAGAACACCGTTGGAAAGGTATTTTTCCTTAGAGAGAGAATTACGGCCAAAACCGTCGTATAAACATCTTTGTATTTGTGTATAGATGTTGCTGCAACATATTCCATTTGACATGTTTCGCGTGTTGTTTCACTTCACATTTGAAAGTAAGCTTTGAAATAAAGATAAGTATGAAGATGAAGAAATAAATGATAACGATGAAGTCAAAAAAAGAAGGCAAAAGTGAAGATAAGGGCGAAAATGGAGACAATGACAGATACATAAGAATTAGGGTAACTGAAAGGGTAAGAACATTTCTTGAATTTATGAAGTGAAACTTCTTTAGCTACAGTTGGTTGGTTGGGAGTAAATTGTCAAATTCAAGGGCAATAATGCACATGGAAATGCTTCTCAGCGGTTTAGCAGTTTGAGCATAAAAACAAAAACAAAGATGCCTAGAGATACAGGCATCACGAAAGATCAAAGTAAATTTAAACCCTTTAAGGTAAAGGTGAAGAGGAATATGCAGAAATAAAGATAAATATGAAGAAAAGGATGAGGATGATGATCGATATTGTTATCGATATAAAACTCGATATTTTTATCGATATAATAATCGATATCGTTATCGATAAAATAATCGATATTGTTATCGATACTGTTATTGATTAAATAACCGCTATTTTGATCGATATAATAATCAATAAAATAATGGATATTGTTATCGATACAATATTGGAAGTTGTTATTGGTATAATAATCGATTAAATAATTGATTTTGTTATCGATTTAGTAATTTATATTGTTATCGATATGTAAAATAATCGATACTGATACTATATTTATCGATGAATTAATCGATTTAGCAATCGTTGTATTTTTCTATATGTTTCTAGATACTGTTATCGGTATTTTTATCGACATAATTATCAACACGGTTATCGATATAATAATCGGAACATGGAATGTGATCACATTACATGACATCACATCACATTATATCACATGATATGAAGAGGCATCACATGATATTACATCACATAATATGATATCACATCACACGATATCACGTGACATGACATTATATGATATGACATCACATTATATGGCACGACATCACATGACTTGACATCACATGATATGACATCGTAGGACATGACATGGCATTACATGACGTCGCATCACATGATATCACATCATATGGTATGACATCATATGACTTGACATCAGAGGATGTGACAACAAATGACATGACATCCCATCACATCACATAAAATCACGTCACATCTTATCACGTCATCGCACCTCATCTCATATATGTGAATAGAAAACTAAAAGGATATAAGCAAAGATGTGAAAGATAAAAACAAAGATGAAGACCAAGGTAAACTTACCGATTTCAAAACCAGAAACACCGTTGGAAAGGTAATTTTCTGTAGATGAGGAGAGTTTTTATAGTTTCGAAATTGGTTGAAAATCGTCGTTTAAAATTTCCATATTTGTGTATGGTTGTTTTTGCAACCTGTGCAATTTAAGCTGTTTCGCATTTTGTTTTACTTCGTATTTGAAATTAAACTTTGAAATAAAGATAAATATGAAGATGAAGAAACAAGTGATAACGATGAAGACAAAAAAAGGCAAAAGTGAAGATAAAGACGAAAATTGAGATAAAGGCGAAAATGGAGACAATGAGAAATACATAAGAATTAGGTTAAAAGATAGGAATCGAAATAAAATCAGCCATAAAGGTTACTGAAATTTATCGAATCATCGAAGTTTATAATTATCGAAATTTATCCATGCTTATTAAGTTATTGCAACGTATCGAATTATTCAAACTGATCAATGTTTACTGAGTTGTCGAAATTTATAGACACAGAAACTTAGTTGTCCAAATTTACGGATAGTTATCGAGCTATAAAAACGTGTGGGATTAACGAAATTTGTCAAGTTAAAGAAATGTATCAAGTTATCGATATTTATTGAATTATCATTATTTATAGACTTAACGAAATGTATCGAAGTGTCGTAATGCATGGAGTTCTTTCAACTTACAGAGTTATGTATAATTATTGATCTACTGAAATTGGTTGGTTCAACGAATCGAAGTTTGTGGAATTTTCCAAATATATCGATTTATCGAAATTTCAAGGTTATATAAGCTTATCGATTTATCATTGCTTATTGAACTTTATCGTGTTAACAGAGTGTAACGAGTTATA
>NW_016160444.1:25483-25563 GCF_001687245.7 Rhagoletis zephyria | reverse complement strand
CTATCACATCACATAAAATCACGTCACATCTTATCACGTCATCGCACCTCATCTCATATATGTGAATAGAAAACGAAAAG
>NW_016160444.1:1701-25225 GCF_001687245.7 Rhagoletis zephyria | reverse complement strand
TTGAGATAAAGGCGAAAATGGAGACAATGAGAAATACATACGAATTAGGGTAACAGAGTTGAAATTTTCCGATAGGAATCGAAATAAAATCAGCCATAAAGGTTACTGAAATTTATCGAATCATCGAAGTTTATAATTATCGAAATTTATCCATGCTTATTAAGTTATCGCAACGTATCGAATTATTCAAACTGATCAATGTTTACTGAGTTGTCGAAATTTATAGACACAGAAACTTAGTTGTCCAAATTTACGGATAGTTATCGAGCTATAAAAACGTGTGGGATTAACGAAATTTGTCAAGTTAAAGAAATGTATCAAGTTATCGATATTTATTGAATTATCATTATTTATAGACTTAACGAAATGTATCGAAGTGTCGTAATGCATGGAGTTCTTTCAACTTACAGAGTTATGTATAATTATTGATCTACTGAAATTGGTTGGTTCAACGAATCGAAGTTTGTGGAATTTTCCAAATATATCGATTTATCGAAATTTCAAGGTTATATAAGCTTATCGATTTATCATTGCTTATTGAACTTTATCGTGTTAACAGAGTGTAACGAGTTATAAAAATGTTTAGATAGTTTTCGAAAAATGTGGAGCTGTCAAAAGTAAAAATTTATAAAGGTATCCAAAGAATTTACATTTTTGAGTTATCAAAATTTATCGAGCCCTCGAATTTCATAGTTATCGAAATTGATCGAGCTAAAGAATTTTGTTGAGTTATCGGATTTTAGTGTTCTTGAAATTCATCGAACTATCGATATGTATCAAATCATTGAAATTTATCGATAAACTTGAATGTATCGGGTCGATTCCAAGTCCTGCCGAGGTCCTTCAAAGACCTTCTCAGATAAATTTAGTTACGTTTTAGTTCCAAAGCAGAAGATCTAATGTTATGTTTTATAATAAATGAAATAAACATGAAATGAAATGACTCATGAAATTACTCATACGCCGTGTCACTGTGTTCGTTTACGCTAATTTCCGAAACCGCTTGACCGATTTCAATGAAATTTTATGGATGTGTATTGTTGGTTCGAACTTAAAATATAGGATAGTTTCGAACGCAACGTGCTTATCTTAATATATAAAAACTAGATTATGCAACGGCACACGTTCGATCATCAAAGGCATCACTGGAAATGTTATTGAAGCAACAATTTTGAATGGAAATTTTAAGAGAGAAACCGTTCTATTATCGCGGATACAAATGATACCATCAGACACGCTTCAATTTCCAATTCGCTTGGCATTCATATTCATATTGGCAAAAGACGGACTAGCAAAATATATTGGTAAAAAAATTGCACTAATATTGTATTTAATGCTTATTGAAGATGCCGTTTTACATCGATTAAATCGAAGATCGATTAATTGAGCCCTTGCTATTTAATTTTTTAGTCCCGACTCGATCCGTGAATCGATTCGAAAAATTCGAGAATCGATATTCGATTTTTGTTCAATTGATGCATATGGATCTACGGTTTGCCCCGGTAACAAAACAAAATACATGAGAAAGTAAAGACCAAGGAATTCAATGACCTTTCCCATCCGACATAGGTCTCCTCAGGGAATCCTCTTGAAAATAACTCTATACAAAATTATGGCTAATACTACAACAAAAACTCCAAAAAGTGTAGTTCACAACTTTATGCAAATTTTCACAAAAAATGTTCAGCCCTTAATTACTCTTTTTATATATGGGCGATTTCACCGTCACGGGTTGAATATTTGTACATAAAAAATGTTCTTTCTTGTTAAAATTTAAGTATAAAGTGCTCAACAATTCTACATTTTGATAGAGCTACACCTAATTGACAATTATATAGGGCCATTCACATACAACTTTCCTCGCTTTGCATGACATTTCAAACTTTGACAACAAAGCGTGAAACGCAGAAGGTATGCTACAATAAACGCTTTGACAGCTTTTGCGTTCTCCTTTTCCTCCATATATTTCATCTGTAAAATAGATAACAATATAATAATATGCATTAATAATAGCAAAAAATTCCTATTTAGGGCCTGTGCCAAATGATAGAAAAGAGAAAATTTTGACGGATCAAAGTAAAAATCTGACATTTCTCGTGGTGAATAAGAACGTCAGAATTTTAGCTCATGGGGCTAGGTAAAATTTTGACAGCTTATAACCATGTATACACATAATATTGCTTGGCGGTAATAAGGAGTGAACATGAAAATGAAAGCTGAAACAGCATAAAAAAAGCGTACGTTACTTGCAAATTATAAAATAAATATAAATTTTAAGAATTTCAGCAACACACAAAAATAAAGCTTTCGCACGAGCGTTTGTTTGGTTTTTCTACTGTCAAATGCAAATGCAAGCGCACGAGTAAAGATACATGTATACAGCTGATTGCCAAAGCAGGCAAAAGTTGAGAGTTGCCCAAGATTTTGCTTCGTTTTGCTTTGCTTTGCTTCAAACGTTTTTTATGTGAGCATAGAAGAAGGTAGTTTCAATAAACAACTTTTTGATTAAAAAGGAGGTTTTTGACAGTTGCTCAATTGTAAAAAAATCGAAGCGGCGTTACCCAATTTAAGTTTTTTGGTAGAGGGGTTTTTATATCCTAAATTTGGGAGTATAAATAAAATAGTTGTAGAGGATGGTTCCGTGCGCAGAAGTGGAAAACTTTTGACTGCCATTCACCTGGGAGTGGCCAGAAGCGATTCTTGCGCGTACGGTTCAAATCGCAGCTCACAACATCCGGATATTTATATCCACGTATCCTCTGGGTAGCAACTAAACACCCGTTTGGGAGCGAGCTAAAGTGAGAAGGCGTTAAACTTCGCGTGCGCTGGGTTTGGGTCCCGCCACGTTCAAACCCCGCCCAATTAAAAAATCTGAAAAGTCCCGGATGAGACCCCCTTTTTCTGATGACGACCACAGCAAACGTATAAAGGACTATGATTTAAGGGTATGCACCTGGAATATCCGGACTGGCGTGCTCGGCCAAAATCCCTTATCGCTTTTCGTACAGAAATTTCTTTACGAGCTCGTGTCAACCACTTCATATAATTTTCTTTGAAAATTCGTAAAAAAATCGTTACAGAAATGAGATACTCCTAACGATTTCCTTAAGATTTCGGGAACTTTGGTTTGCAGGGTTATTACAAAATACGAAAAAAATTCCAGCTTACTTTTATATGGAAAAAATCTGGTTTATTTCTTCTATCACGGGTGGGACGAAAACAAGAACCAGCAAACAGCTGATCAAAAAGTTTAAAAATTTTGGGCGTAATTGTTAAAGTTGATTGAATATCGCTGTATTTTGTTTCTTTATAAAAGCTAAGTAAAATACGTTATTTGACAAAATATATGAATCGATCTTGAGAAATTGATTTACTTTTTGACGATTCCTTCCTTCATCGATTTTTTTTTTTATTTCGATCTGACATCTCTAATGCTTATTCGCTTATTATGATTATCTTTTTCGTTTTGATCTCAGTAAGCAGTGAAAGAATTTGTTGGCAGTTAGCATAAGGAAAGATATTGCAAAACTATATAATTCCATAAAATTTCGATATAAGAAATCTCCATTTACTGCCCTTTTTTAACGACTACCCTCCAAAGGTTTGTACATCGCTAATTTTACTTTTTTTTTAACAAAAGCACTCAAATTACTTTTTCATTCATCGTTTAAATCAAACTGGTCAATATCTGTGTATCCCGTTTTGCTTTCTAAAGACTTTCAATTAATTATTTTACATTAATTTAAAAAAAAATTCAGAATCTAGAAACTCAAGACATTTGAAAAGAGAAGCATTGATTCGAAATTTTTCTGATAATTTCAAAATACACAACTTCGCGAATTCCCCATACCACACGTCTTCCTTTACTTTCTGTATAACTCAAAAACTTGCTATTAAAATTAATTTCAAATAAATGAACTGTTTCTTTTTTATCAATTACTCACTAAATTTTATTGCTTGGTATGATATGCAAATAAAATTATAGTTTAAAAAACCAAAACCTCCCAATTATAATTTCCATTCGTACTGTCATCAGGTATGTAACTTGAGAATAGAAATCTCTGTATCTTTTAGGCGCATCAATATTACATAGTTACATCCCGAGCTAATAAAAGGGAGGTAATAATAAAAATCGCGTTTTTCGACAGTAAATCCCATCCGCCCTTTTTAGTCATAAAATCCTTTAAACTTTCAACACTGGTGGGGACACTGCTATTTTCATAATCAAGGCTGCGTTTGAATAAAGGCGTTTTTACGTGCATACATACATACATATGTACATATGTATATGTTATCCAACTGGAAAACCTCAAGGGTGGGATCAGTCACCGAGTGGAAATAGGGGTGACCAAGGCGCTACTTGTATTTGTATGTGCACGCTTATGTTTGTGATATAACGAATCGCAGCTCTTCGTTACTCGCTCGAGTTGGTTCGCTCTATACAATTTCTCTAACGCGTATCGTGGTTCTGCAAAACCTCGTAACTGACATTTGTGCCAAAAATGAGATTTGCTTACTGGAAGCTGCTGACATCAAGCCATATCCATTTATACAAAAATATCGATATTTAGATATAGAAGGTAGAGATTATTAGGGATAAAAGAGAGACCGTGCTGAAATAAGACAGGCTTTACTCTCTCCTGTAAAATTTTGGCAACTACAAATATGAGGTTTTGCATTCTCTTGGTACGCGGTTTTGTACTTGAAACGACGATATGCATGTATGTATGTACATATGTAAATAAGTATGTATGTGTGTCGGCAGCTCTGTGATGAGTTATAAGCCAAGCTTGTTGAAAGAAGTAATTATTGCCGTGAAAGCAAAGTTTTCCAACGCATTGTACTAATATCCAATTTGCAAACAAACAACGATATTGAAAATGTTGTCTGCTCACTGCAAGGTAGATTGTCTGTGAAACTTCATATATGTACATTAGGGTTGTCTTTAAATGTAGAAACCAAGTTTTTATATCAAATTTCCTAAGCCTCAACCCCTACGTCGATGCTACTATAGTCGACGGTTATCGCCTGTCGCACAGGGGGCAAATTTCAGATTCCTCTATGGAGACTCAAAAAATTAAAATTATTATTTTTTCATCTAATACCCATAATCGATACTACTTTAGTCGAAAATATCACATATAAATTTTGGCCCCGATTGGAGTCGGTTAAGGCGTGGCGCACAGGGGCAAAATTCAGATTACCTTATGGAGACGTCTAAACCGACTCCAATCGGGACCAAAATTTTTATTTGATATCTTCGACTTTAGTAGTATCGATTTTGGGTATTAAATGCAACAAATATTTTTAATTTTTTGAGTCTCCATGGAGCACCTCGCCTTGGACTCCATTGCTATAGGCTTTAACCGACTCCATTCGGTACCAAAATTTATGGTAGTATCGATCTTGGGTATTAGATGAAAAAAGATAAATTTTAATTTTTTGACTCTCTATAGCAGAATCTGAACGTTGCCCACTGTCCAACACGCCTTAACAGTCTTCAAGCGGGACAAAAATTTGTGTGTGATATCTTTGACCGTGGCATTACCGATTGAAGGGGTGAGACTGAAAAACTCGCTCATTTTGTTTTTAAGGACCACCCTAATGTACACAGTATACATATCATAAAAACATACATACATATGTACATATGTATGTGTATGTTTGTATGTTTGTATATGTATGATTATTAGGATGTCCCACAATTTGTTTTTAACGAAATTCCATATTTTCACTCTTCAATTAGACGTACACACTGAATTTAAGTTTAACTTTTAGCTAAGGACTTATACTGAGATTACCATAAACTAAATATTTGACATTTGTGCGATAATAAATCTCAGTTGTAGTAAATTACGTTTTTAAGTTTTCATTATATTTAAAGGTGCATAAACAATTTTCAAATCACATTTACTCTTTTTTTAATCTTAATCACCTTAGCAATTCACCTACCCAAACCCATTTTCTTGTACTTTCAGGGTCAGATCAGGGTGCCATAGGACCCGTGCCCAAAATAAAATTGGTTTGAATAGTTCCAAAAAAACAGTATCGAATAGAGTGCTTCGGATTTCCGATGACTACCGGAGTTAGTGGGTAACATTTATTAATCCGCCATTCGTTAGACAAATTATAGATACTTAGCGAAACATACTTTGCAGAGCCCTCCCATGACCTAGGAAGCGCAGAACGAAGACACATAACGGGTGTAACGCATCCCCTAACATTAATACTATGAAGCCTGCAACACAAACACCGATAGTCGTGTGTCCTCTAGTCTTAAGCTCACCACACCCCCAGCGAACAGCTGCGGATGGACACAGGATCCGCTTGATGCCACGAGGAAGGGCCAAGATCAAACCAAGTCCATGACCAACTTGATGACCTGCTAAAGAGCCAAGTACTTCAAAAGAACCTACCAAGTATCGATCATCTTCCGACAAAGGAGAATCAGAAGAAAGGAAGACCAAGTAACTCTACGAAATGGGGCTAGAGCATGCAAAGTCCGGACCCGATCCTTTGAAAAAAATGAAGCACCGGCACGAAGGACCCTAATGCGCCCTCATCATTTACAAAGGAGGATCCGCCCGACGACCGTGAGATGGACTTATTTTTACACTATTCGGATATCCGGATTGAACCCCTATTCTTAATATGTATACGTTACTTAGGTCAAACAGAAATAATTATGTAATGGGGCACCCTAATGTATGTAGATACATACATATGTACATACATACCACATGGACATGTATTAACGCTTTCAGTTCACTCCAGCTTGTGCTCATGGCCTATCGACAACGCTATTGAATATTTGTAAACTGAAAGTACTCGTACATATGTAGGTGTGTATGTATGTTTGTATGTAGCGATTCTACGTCCAACTCGAAAATAAAAAAATTCGTCAGTCACATTTTCGAGTTCTAACCACCCAGGTCGATACTGCGAAGCGCCCGCACGAAAGCGACGGTATTTCAATAAAAATTTGGCACATTTTTAAAATATTTAGGCACATACATACATACATATGTAGGCGCACCAAAAAAAAACCAAGAAAAAAGTCCAGCAGGAGCAGCGGAGTGATTATCTCCAACAAAATTTGAAAAAAAAAAGATAAAACGCCGGCATATGGTAATTTTGAACCGTAGAAAATAGTGAGCTAAAAAAAACAGAACAAGCACGATGCGAAGTATAAAGAAACACTTTTCGACGTAAAAGCATTCAGAATTTGTAATTTAGGCACTCAAACATCAGTGCATGTGTACGTACGTATGTATATATACATATAGTTATCTAGTTGTCCAACTTGCAACTTTAAAGTTAGTGTAAACTAAAAGTATACATAGTACTTGCTTACTATTGAAAACGAATCGCACGTGAATTTTTCTGCCATTGGCCCGACCGACAGGCTACCTACCAACACTCACTAATCGGTCTACGGCTAAAATAATACAACAAACATACATATATAAAATATTAGCACCGGGAACACATACATACATAAATATATATATTTGTATGTATATTAGCAGCATTTTGCATGGGCACATAACGAAAATGAGGTGATTCGTCTGCGTAGCGCCACACTCAACAGTTCGCCAGTGACGTGGTTGCAGAACCACTTTCAGAGCGTAAACTTTCGGACGAGCGCTGAGAGCTCCACACTGAGAGTATGCTCAAATAGCATTCAATCCTAAATTTCCAAGAGAGTTTTATTTTGAGGAGAAGTTTAAACATAAACAAATTGTATTTGAGACTACTTTTTGCCAAGCGTAACCGCACAGAAAAGCGTTTGTAAATAAAACAATCTCAGAAATGGGTTACGATGATGTGCTTGTTCATCTGGGAGATTTTGGCAAATATCAACGTCTAATATTTTTCCTACTATGTCTCACTGCAGTCTCTTGCGCCTTTCACAAAATGTCACGTGCATTTATATTTGCCAAACCGAGTTTCCGCTGCCAGCTTCCATTTGAGAATGTGGCGAATGTTGGCATTGGAAATAACGACACTGACCAACAACTACACAACGCTACTGACTTCAATTTGCCAGCTAACCTGTGGCGCTTGTTCTTTCCCTCGGATACAGCTGATCCGGAAATAGGACATTACGAGTTTTGCAGCTATTTTGACATTGATCATAAACTCTACCAGCTAGTTGACAACAACACTCTGGGACTTAATGCTAGTTTGCGAGACCGTCGTTTAGACGCTAATCGCACCGTTCCTTGCAGCAGCTACGTTTATGACCGCTCGAAGGTTGGCAACAGCGCCGTCACCGAATGGAATATGGTTTGTGATCGCAGCTTTCTGGTAGCCACAAGTGATGCCATATTCATGCTGGGTGTACTGGTTGGCAGTATTGCTTTTGGACAGTTGTCCGATAAGTTTGGTCGCAGGCCAGTCTTCTTTACATCGCTACTTTTTCAAGTAACATTTGGCATATTGGCAGGATTGGCACCCAATTATCTTACATACACGGCTGCACGTTTCATCATTGGTGCTACAACGTCCGGCGTATTCCTCGTTGCCTATGTGATTGCTATGGAGATGGTTGGACCGAAAAAACGTTTATATGCTGGCATGTTTCTAATGATGTTTTTCTCTATGGGCTTTATGTTAACTGCTGTCTTCGCTTACTTCATTCATGAATGGCGTACACTGCAAATAGCCGTTTCAATTCCGGGGCTATTGTTTCTTGGCTACTATTGGATTATACCAGAGTCAGCCCGTTGGCTGATTTCGAATAACCGGAAAGAAGCCGCAATTGCGAACATTCAAAAGGCGGCTCGCTTCAACAAAGTGCACCTAGACATAGACACAGTTGATCGATTACTAAATGATAGTGATGGCATAGAAGAAACAAAATCCGAAACAACGAATCCCGAAGACACGCTGAAGAGCCCTGTTAAGCCCGTTTCAGTATTTGATCTGTTACGCAATCCAAATCTGCGTCGAAAAACGCTTTTAATTTTTTTTGATTGGTTTGTGAATAGTGGCACCTACTACGGACTTTCGTGGAATACGAACTCATTGGGTGACAATATGTTGCTGAATTTCGTCATATCTGGCGCGGTTGAAATTCCAGCCTTCACTTTCTTGCTATTTACTCTCAATCGGTGGGGGCGGCGTACCATACTTTGTGGCTGTATGCTTGTGGCCGGATGTGCGCTTCTACTCACCATTGCTGTGCCCAAGGAGGCGAACTGGCTAATGATTTTGCTGGCAATGATAGGAAAGCTGGCTATCACTGCCTCGTATGGTACAGTTTACATTTTCTCTGCAGAGCAGTTTCCCACAGTGGTGAGAAATGTTGGCCTAGGTGCCTCTTCCATGGTGGCGCGCATTGGTGGCATATTAGCGCCATTTATCAATATGTTGAGCAACGTATGGCGACCGCTGCCGCTCATCATGTTTGGAAGCGCTGTATTTATGGGCGGACTAATGTCCTTGCTGCTTCCTGAAACGCTTAACAAACCTACACTTGAAACCATAGATGACGGCGAGAACTTCGGGAAAGCGGAAAATCGTAGAACTAACTGCAGCAATAAAGGGCTGTTTACTTTAGATAATATGGAAAATACACCGTTGAATGGAAATCGTAGTCAAGCGGCAAATGGACAAAACAAAATGGAAAGTTGAGTGGGGATTAAGGTATTTTAGTTTATTGAGGCATATGAATAAGTCTTTGAACGGATTACCATACCTATTAAAGCTATAATTTGCAACGATTTTTTTTTTTTCAAATCCTTACGTATTGTGATAAATGTACACACCTTACATTGCATTCATGTTAATATGCATATGGAAAAATGTATAAATTCTCAACACTAATTTATAAATAATAAATACATATTTGAATTAAAACAAAATAAACCGAATTTGTGACATTCAAACTTTTACTAATAACCAGGAATAGTACACAAATTTAAAATTGAGCCGAAATCGGTTAAAAAATGGGACGAAATACAAATGAAAAGGCTAAATATTACATAGAGTTATGAATAAAAAAAAAATATATGATTCTAGCTCTTACCATAATTACAGGGGACGACGGTAAAGCGGTTGGCGGTAAGTGAACAGCTGTATAGTTGCCGCAGTGAAATCCGTCAGAGTAAACACAACTGCGGTGCACGACCATGATTCAATAATTAAAGGTTTTCTAATGAGCAAACCTTTAGAATTTTGACACACACATACATACGAACCCACACACAGTGCCTTGCTAAGGGAGTCGATTTTGTCAAGAGGGAGCGAGAAAACTGTTTTTTGAGCAAATCTTTTATTAGCTCTGATCCAATACATTTCGTGTAAAATCCTGTAAAAATGTCAAACAGCAAAATTACTCTGAAGTGAGCATAAAAAGTGAGTAACAACAAAAAGTACGGGAACAAAAAAAAAGCACTTTTCCGGTAAAAACGTCAACCACTGATCGCTTAACACTTTTCATGATTTTACCAGAAGAAAAAGTTCGGGTAAATTCTTGCAACTTCTTTCTCTACACAACTCTCCAAAAATCACTCTCATTTACAGGATTTCGGAAGAATTTGGAGTACGGGATCATTTTTCCTGTAACTTCCTGCAAGTTCGTGTAAAAACCTGTAAGTTCATGGAGTACTGGATCAGAGCTATTATTGAATCATGGTGCACGACGGCTTCCGTCAGTTGTCATTTTGATTTGAAATTTATCATTGGGCACGTTCAGAAGGCGCAACAGCTCAGTAACTGGTGGGATTGCACCTTCTGAACGCATTGTTGTGCACTTCTGATCTGATCTAAACAGTTGCGTATTAGATGATCGTTATATTTTTCTGATCATTTGAGACACCATGTTGTGTGTTTGGAATTTGACAGCTAATGTATCAAGCCGTTCAGAAGACACATTACGATCACTGATTTTTTTTAGCAACGGTTGCGCTCAACTGCTGCGCCTTCTGATCCTATCCATTAAAATGATTTTTTTTTCGGTACGTGCGTGTACATATGTAGATTTGCTGGAAATAAAAATGGATGTAAAAATTGGCAGACTTGTGAAAATAATAAAAATTATTACAATCAACACTCAATGAACATTGTGCCGTCCCCGCTGGGCGGTAAAAATAGAAACAAATTTAAATCAACCGTCAAACGTCGGCGGAAAAAACGCTACCGCCGCAGTTATGAGCCATTCCACACGTCTTTGGGAGTTTTAATTTTGACAGCGGGTAACCGTCGACCGCTGTACCGTCGTCCACTTCAATTCTGGGTAGAGCTTTATCTTGGCAAGCAGCAAAATTAAAGTTTTATTTGCACAATCGCTTTTTGTCTATAGTATTATCGAAAAAGCAATGACCGAAAGCGTTTTTCATTTTTCCGACTGAGCTCAGAAGTTCATATGCACAGTAAAATCTGCAGTAAGTATTTAGTACAAGGTCGTTGAAGCTTTACCTCTCAGAGAATATCAGCGGATACATCGTAAGTATGTAATTTAGTAAATAAGTACCTGGCAGCAATGATAGAAAAATGTACAAAACATGCATCCAAAAATGGCTAATCAATGCCGTTTTTATTCATAACGGCGATATGTAACTGCCCAGTAGATAATTTCAGGAGTTAAAAGCCCTTCCGAGAGGCCTTCCTGGGAATCAAGGTCTTCCACTCTACATTGCTTTCTCATTTTTTTGCATAGATTGGCACAAATTGAAGGGCTTCTTCTTTTGCTACCCTTAGAGGTCTTTCCGAAGAGCTTTTATAGCACGTATTTCAGAAGACGTTTTGGAGGAGCTGTTTTAAAGTTGCTTTTTTAATTCTTAAAAATAATACATCTTTAAAGTTTTTGTTTAGGTTTATAAGAAATATGTGTTATTGCAATTTAAAATGTATGTTGAAATTCATTTGCAATGTTAAATAATATAAATTAATCAGAGTTGGGGATAGTGCACCAAATTTTCAGTTTACACTAGTGGCGAATGATAGTAAAAAATTTTGCACTACTACTTTTGATGTTTAGTGGTGCATTGCAGTATATCAGCCTCACTATACAATAGCGATAGTGAAATAAAAAAATCGAATAGTGAAAAAAATATTTTTTTTAGGCTAGTTTCTTCAGTAAAAGTGATATTGAAAAAAATCCAACACTAATGTTAGTGTAACTTTTATTAAATTGAAAGACAGTTTAAACATATTTAGCTAGGTCAAGTTCGACGTTCAATGTTACAATAATTCGCATAGAGCTGAAAACTCCAACCTATTTTCAAAAATACCATTACAAATGAAAAGTCCCCATCGACCTCACTTCTGCAAAAAAAATTTATTCAAGGTCACATATATAAATTTATTTTTTGCATTTTTCAGCAAAATGGTAAGGTTTATCACAAAAATAGGTGAGACAGAAGAGTAGATTCTGCGATTATCTATAAAAACTGTTATAACATTTTTCTTCCTAAGGATTACTATTTCTGAGATATAGCTATTCAAAAAATTGTGTTCTCCATATTATGCACAATTTACACCGTACTTTTGCGGTAGTGTTTTTGGGGCGTTTTTTAAGGTGTTTTCTCCGCTAGGCCTGCTCCACGACTTATTGTAGTCTTGTTTAACTAAATAATATGGCATGAAATAAAACAGTGAATTAAAAGTAATTAGAGAAAACTAATCATCTATTTGATAGTTACACTATAGTTTACAATAAATCCCACCTGGGGCACTACACCACCATTTCTTTTGTAAATTTTCCGCTGAATCTGAATATGAAGCCAAAACATAGTAAACACTAATAGCCAATTTTTGGTTTTTAGAAATGAGAAAAAGTGCACTTACTTATTGCTTTTTTTTTTTTTTTTTTTTTTGTGTATAGCTGGCTAATCTTAAATTTAAGCAGGTTTCACTGTAACAGTTTTTATAGAAAACTAGTAGACCCGGCGAACTTTGTCCCGCCCAAAATTAATTTTTTTATTGAAACATTTGGTCCAACGTTTACGCGCGCAATTTACGTTCACGTTCAAAGCGTTATACCGGGAAGAAGTCCTTGCGGCGCGATAGTGAATCGTCCTTGAATCTGTATAGTATAGTTGGTGGCAATTTCTAAACTGGTGAGTATCATTGGTCCACATTCTGTTTAGTCACCGTAAAGCAAGGACCGCAATGGTTCTGATGGTTGATTTAACGGGAATAAAGTGACCGAGCTATAACTCGGCTCCAGCGCCACTAAAAATTATCATTAAAATCGTTTAGGGGGAGTTAAGCCACCAGAATAAGTCTTTTACATACTGACACTCCTCGGCGTTTTTTCCCCATACAAAAAACTATCACGCATTCGTTATACGGAGAAAATGCGCAACATCATCAGCGAAAAAATTCCCTGAAATTAACGGTAACTTATAGCCATTTAAAATTTGAACTTTATGATACTGAAATTGGGTGAACTACAAAACTGCATACTCAATTTGGTGCCATTTGATGTAAAATGAACTATAAAAAAAATTTACGAAAAAATGTATTATGAAAAAAAAACACTGTATTCTGGGTGTATATATACAGATAGGTAAAAGTTTCAATATGTTCGGAAAGCGCCACGTCCCTTTTCCAGTAGCCCCAAAATCTCTATACCAATTTCCAGGACACTACCGCAAATACTTTCAGAGATATAGGGTATGAAAAATTCGATATGTAGGATGCGTGATGCCGCGCTCCCTTAATATATCGAATGTCTGCAGTAGGTGTCCAAAATTAAAAAAAATCGGTACAGGCATTCGCGAGATCACCTCTTATAAAAAGAAGGAGTTTCTCTTTATATAATTAGTGTAGGTAACACAGAGCTACACCGATTTTGATGCGGCAAATGTTGAAGCTGTTTTTGATAGGCTTTTTTGTGCTGGTTATGAATCCGTAATAATAAAGTTTTCATCAGCTTCAGATTTGAGAAAATTGTGGTGAAAGTGTCAAAAATCGCGCTTTTTGAAATATTTGAGAAGTTTTAGTAATGAAGCAAAAGGTGATAGAACCTTCCACTTAGGCTTAAATTAAAGCTAGAACTACAGACTACTATCCCTGAAAGTACTATTCCTGCACCTTGCCCTGATGTTCACCTATACTCATTTACTTTTTACCGTCGNTCCTGCACCTTGCCCTGATGGTCACCTATACTCATTTACTTTTTACCGTCGAACAATAAAAAAAAAAATACTGGAAAATTATGCAATTGAAAAAAAGGTGTAAAAATAAGTGTTAGCTGTTCAATAAATGACTATAGGTGACCTACGGTCAAGGTGTAAGAATGGTATTTTCAGGGATTGAAGTCAGAAGTCCAAGGCTTAATTTAAACCTCAGTTGAAGGTTCTATCACCTTTTGCTTAATTGCGGTAGGTACTCAAACTTCCCAAAATCAGTTATTCCTTTTCAACGAATGACTATAAGTGACCATTAAGTAAAGGTGCAGGAATTTGCAAGGATAGTATTCGATAGTTGTAGCTCTAATTTAGGTCTAAGTGAAAGGTTCTATTGCTTTTTGTGTGTGCGATTTTTTGACACTTTGACCTTGGTTTTTCTTAAAATCTGGAGCTGATGGAAACCTTATGCTTACGGATTCGTAATCAGCACACAAAAATTCGGAAAAAATAGCGATAACATTTAACCGTTCTCAATTGATGAATTACTATACATTTTTCACACCATTCTTATATATATAGAAAATGATCTACACTTTCGTCTCACCTATTTTCACGATAAACCACACGATTTGACTGTAAAATGCCAGGCAATTTATGTGACCTTTGACCTTGAATACATTTTTTTGTAGACGTAGGATCGATGGGGACTTTTGGCATTTCATTCATAATGGTATTCGCAACACTTGTACCAATTTTCAGCTCTATGCGAATTATTGTAAGCTTATCCCTTTTTATTGAGCTAACATGACTGGGCTAATTTTTATTTTTTGCCTAAGTATTTACATATTTTGAGCTACACACATGCACATTTCAAATATGAGGCGAGTTTGAATTTTTTTAATAATGACTCAACTTCAGGCCCACCTGGAGAGAATATGTCATCAAACCTTGTAGGTATTTTTAATCACGAATCCGCCAGGACGAGGATTAACCAGATATGAAATATCAAAATATGGATGTCAAACGAAAGAGTGTTAAGACATCTTTAGTTTGGATAGCAAGAATATTTTTGAGGTGTTAGACGAGAGTAGCCCCCTGTTTAAAAAGTTAAATTCAAATTATTTACTAAGTTAAATGAGTTATTAAAATATCGGTATCAATTCAACGGGGTCGAAACATCTTTATTTCTGAAATATATTTAGCAGGGTTGCCACATGTTTAAACATCACTAAAAAGTATATATCGCAATATCAGACCAAGGAGAGTTAACAAGGTTTTAGCTTGAAAATACTTTTGAAGAGGGCTGCCACCACCCGTTCGAAAGCTCTAATTTAATTAACTTATAAAAAATTATATTAATATTAAGATATAGATGTCAATCGTAAGGGAATTATGAAAGCTATAGTTGTAAAATATCTTTGATTAGGCTTACCACCTTTTCGAAAAGTCATGTAACTAATTATGTATATATTTATATATGTATATTATTGTATTTGTGGTAGTCATATATTACACGAGAAGTAATTTTTTGTGATAGTCATTAAAAGTTTTTAGAATAGGAGGTCAAATTGAAGACCTTAGCGTGTAGTTTTATTTTTTTAATTAAGAACTTTTTTTATCGGTATAAGATGATTTGAAATTTGATGAAATTAAAAACCTGCACTACCGGAGACCTCACTTCACTCGGAAGTGGCTGCACAGTTTTAGATGAAATATGGCATTCAGATAGCTTATAACTCTGACTAACATTTGGAATATTTTTTACGATTTTGAAATTCTATTTTGGGTGTTTTAACGCCACGCGGTTTCACTAGTACAAAATCCCATTAGAGTTTTTCTACCACTATTCCATTTCACTTAATGGCTATCCACTCTACTCGAAAAAAAATAGTAATAATGAAATGATGAAAACTCACTGGTGTATTTTGTCCACATAGATATGNTACCACTATTCCATTTCACTTAATGGCTATCCACTCTACTCGAAAAAAAAATAGTAATAATGAAATGATGAAAACTCACTGGTGTATTTTGTCCACATAGATATATTTCATCCAACGAAATCTTTTGAACTGAAACTAGTCTTATATGGAGAAAAATCGCAAGTATGTATGTAATACTCCTATATTGGCAGTGACAACTAGTACCGCCTGAAAACATTACAGTACAGATATACATATAAATAAACACGTACACATACACTTAAACATCCGTTTACAAATAAACCCCCTGCAGAAAGTCTGACTAGCTCAGAATTAGCGTTGGACTAGACCTTTTGCAGACAGTACTATTTCTAGCTCAATGCCCAAGCAATCCATTCAAATGTCCAGTTTTACACGGCGATGTCATTGGAGGTGGTAATTTTTGGGTATCTTTTTGTTTTTTCTTTTCTTTTACAGACTCCATGGCGCATATTCATAGTCATATTTAGTTTAATTTGCGTGATTTATGGGCGCCCTCTGTCATAGTTTGTCGCGATTCTGCTTCCGACTGGTTCAACTCTGCACTACCATGTGCACTACAACGGGTTAATAGAGTAATTACCTAGGAGTTGGCGCAGTAGCGGTTCAAAAGTAGCGATTGACTCCAGCAGTACTGGAGGCAGGGATGGAATTCCAAAATTTCAAAATGTGCCCAATGGTCTGAAAAAATTGTGCCAAAAAGGAAATGAAAGTGCCACAAAATTGAAATTGCTTTCTTTTAAGGCTTTTTAAGAACCACGTATGTATTTTCATAAATAGTATTTTTAATGTACATCATTGAATTATCAGAGTAAAATCATAGTAAAATAACACAATATAAAGCTTAAGACTTCGGTTGTCATAGGCTCTAAGTTTGTACTTGTCTTTAAAAAATTACATACAATAAATTAAAAAAAAAAAAAACACAATAAACCTATTCGGAGTATTGGCAGTGCCACATTTTGACCAGTTTTGACTATTATTCTTTACATTGAATAATTTTTATTAATTTTATATAGCGGGCCTTACTAACTGACTTCACAAAAAGAAAGGTTATCAATTCGACGGAATATTTTTTTATATTTTGTATGTATGTTACCGCATAACTTTGGACCACGTTAACCGATTTCTATAATTCAATTTTTTTTTAAGGAAAGGTGTTACCTCACAGGTGGTCCCATACTAATTTGGTTAAAATTCGATCATTGAATCATGAATAAATTAACGATAATCCTAAATTTTTATATGAGAATTGAAGTCGGGGTTGTTTTTTGCTTAAAAAATACTTGTTTTAATTTTTAAGTGATTTTAATTTTTACTGTTCGAGTCTATCAATAATATATGATTGTTTATTATATACATACTGGCTAAATTTCTATAATTTATGATTGTGCCAAAACTGAATAAATTGTGCCAAAAGTGCCATTGTGAATGAAAGTGCCAAAAATGGCACTATTGTGCCTACTTTTCCATCACTGACTAGAGGGTAGTAACGATGTTTAATGATAAGCTAAGGCTGTGTGCGAGTACGTCTAAATTGCTATCCAAATAGAGAATAATCCAAAATCACTGGAAAATGTCGGTAATGTAGTGAATAGGAACAATTTAGATTTTTTGCGAGCATACTTTTCAACATAAATTGAACTGTGAAATAGATGTTTTTGGGCGAGCAGTTAAGTGAACAATGATTTCTTCAGAATTTTTAATTATAATTTTTATCATTGATATGGCACAAAAAAACAAAATATTCAGAAAAATGCAGTATAATCAACTTTGATTTAGCTAAAAAAAAAGAAAAAGTGGGCTTGGCTCGCCCCTTATTCCTGATTTTGATGGTATAAATATTTGTTTGCTGCAATTTAAAAAGGGCGGTACTAGGAGGTGGTAAAAATGGAATTTTCAATATTTTTAAAAGCTTATTTTTCGAAAATGATTGAACCAATATTCAAAATGCGGATATGGTTGGAAGGTACTTGATATATCTTTCTTTTAGTATGTATATCTGTATATATAATATGTACATATTTCTAGAAAGTCTAAAAAACGATATTATGGCAATTTTTAATTAAAAATTTCTGTTTTTCTTAAAAAAAATCTTTATCAGAACAAAACAATAAAAAATGAAAAATTTGAAAAATAGTGAAAATTTGAAAAAATTTATTTTTTAAGATAGTTAATTACGTATATTTAATTATTTTAAGAGAAACCTTCATTTCTTATAAAACAAAGATATAATTTTGTTTTTTATTTTTTCATTTATATTTATTTTATTTTATTTATACTTCAAATGAAAGGTATTTAAATTATCTTTACAACCATATCCACGTTTTGAAAATCTTTTGAATACATCTGTAAGAAACACATTGTCATGCTGTACTCAAATTAAAAAAACCATTTGTACGTATGTTTCCGGAAGCGGGAAAAATTAAATACGCGAGGGCCCCCGGGCACTTCATGAATTTTACGGTCCCCGGACAGTTGAAAGCAATTTGTGTTTCTCATTTGCCCGCAAACGTGCGGGCTCCTTGTTCATGGAATTCTTAAATTGCATAAAGCATAAATGATAATATAAAATATTTTGTTAAAATGTATTAATGAAATTTACTTTCTTGGTTGAACGTTTAGTTTCGGGGAAGAAAATTTGTTTGCGTTTCCGTGCTTTTGTGTAATTTCGGGTGCATTCCAAAACGTCAAAAAACAAAGCATCAGTCTCTTTTATTTCTAAACCTCGGCAGATTGTAATGCCAAATGTGCGCAACGACGGTTAGCTCTTAGTTTTCAACTATGTTGCGCAAGTTGGACTTTTTCTTCTACTGCGGTTTAGATATAAAAGAGACTGACTGATGCTTTGTATTATGACATTTTGGAATGCACCCTTCCTGTCTTTTGTGAGAGCTTCTTGCCCAAGCGAATAAGAACGCCCTTAATATGTACATATGTATATGCATATGCACAGACGCGACCATACACCAATTAGTGTGTATGTTTGTATGTACGTCCATTCATAAGATTGTTGTTAAGTGGCGCTTAATAAGAATGTATGCTCACAATTAGTTCATCAATTACCCTGAATGCCGGCAAGCAATTCTTTCTTGAGTAAATACGAGTATTTACATGCATACATACATATGTACGTACTTAAAAATAGAATCAAATAAAGATTATATTTTGCTATTATACAATGCGTAGGCACAGCCGAAATATATTTAACAAAGTGTAATTGAATTTTACATTGCTGCCATAAGAACTATCCTATAATGTCAAATTGAAAAAAAAATGTTATTACTTTTGAATCGTTGGTTATAGATATCGACACTATATTTAGTACCTTGTCAATTACACTTTGTTAAATACACCTCGGGACAGCGTTCAGAGGCAACCCTTCTCCAGTACATTATTTAATCATGAAATCAAATTTAAAAGAAATACTTTAAGCTTTATGCTAGATGCTTTTGTGTAATTTTAATATTTTGAGAACTTTGAAAGAATGTGTAAGACGGTTTACAGTAATTTCAGCGATTAATTCAGGTAACTAATTTCATCGATCTAGGCGTAACCATGGACCCTAAGCTTGAATTCAAGTCCCATGTAAACTCTTGTGTTAATAAAGCCAAGGGTGTCTTGGCTTTCATCAAACGTTGGGCTGAAAAATTCAGAGATCCTTATGTCACGAAAGCTCTCTTCACCTCCCTAGTCAGGCCGATCTTAAAATACGGGTCCGTCGCATGGAAACCTAGATATCAAACGCATTCTGACAGACTTGAGTAGGTACAGAAACAATTCTTATTATTCGCATTAAACAATTTGCCTTGGGATTCAACATTAAATCCCCACCGTACAAAAGCCGCTTGAAACACATAAATTTGCCAACGCTTCACAGTCGTAGAGAGATGTTCGGGGTTTTGTTCATGATTAAGATCTTGTACGGGATGGTCAATACTCCCTTTCTACTGAACCAGATCACCATTAAGCTAACTGTTTTTAGAATAAATTTTGAAATCCTTGATGCTTTTCGTTGCCTATGCCAGGCATTTAATAAGCATTACGACTATTTTGACACCTCCGACTCACTTTTTACCATTAAGAAAACCTTACTTGAGATTTTGAATAAATAACAAATAACCCCTTACACTGCACCTTATCGTTCAGCTGGTGAACTGTATTTCTGTTCAGTTTATGAGGTAAACGTCGTTGACTCGCTCACTTTCCCGACTGCGCCACGGTTGTGTTGACCATTTGTAAATTAAACATTAAAACTAGAGCTTTCCGCCTGCCACACATACAAAGTAATGACTTCGGGAATATGGATCGGAAACTCGGCCCTCCCGACCATGATCAACAGCTTGTCCACATCGCGGAGCGGAAAATAGAGCTTTCCGCCCGCCGCACACAAAAGTACACTAGAGACTAGGCCTCGCCAGCTAACCAAACTTGCCATTTTATATTATTATTATTATTAAAAATTAGTATGTATAATTAGTCTACTCTGTAATATATCACACATACTTAAATATCTAAATGTTTTATCCTCATTTGTCTGTAAGAAAACATTTTTTTGTAGACCAAATAAATAAATTAATAAATAAATTGGATGTTTGGAAAACTATGGGAGAAATTTGTGTGAGAAAAATTGTGTTGGTTATCCAAGCCTAATTATGATTGCCCCAATTACTGGGCCATGAGTGGTTGTTAATAAATACTTGGAATTTAATATAACACTATGCAGCTTTTCTTTCTAAAGGCTTATTTTAACTCCGTAAAATTTTGACTAAATTCTTTGAAACTTCCTTCTTTTTAATACATAACGAATTTAAACGAACGAATACCTACTACATATACTCTACGTATACTCAAAGAAATAAAGCATTACTTAAGGCTAATCCCTTTCATTTGACTCCTCATTTTCTGTAATGCAACGAACGGTGCGGATCTTATAGTTTGTTGGACAGGTGGCAACCCTATAAATATTCTAAATACCAATGGTCCTTCTCCTATCGATTTCCTATCGTATAGATAAGAGAAAATTTCGTCCAAATACGTTCAGTAGTTTTCTTGATTAGCGCTTACAAAGAATCTCGACTTTCCTTTATACTATGTATAGATAGAAGATAGATACATACATAGATAGATATGAGAAAATGTAAATGTTGCCCTTGTAAGTCATTAGCCATATGAATGTATACACGATACTGTCTGTTGACCTAAACTAATTAAATAATTTTTAATAGCCAGCATATGGAGCATCTGGCAAAAATTGGAACTTACTAGTACTCGTAAATATTAAAATTCAAAATTACCTGATCATTATATAACAGTATTTACTAGTCTGTAACATGCAAATAAATTTTAAATGATAAATTGAGGATGAGCGAATTGATTCCGTTTAATGAAGGCAATGACACAATTTTTTATCAATCATTCGTTGGTATATACGTACATATGTATGTATGTGTGTTTATTAGGGTGTTCGATTATTCCCCTTTTTTCAAAAACTGATTTTAGAATTATTCGAAAAATTGCAATTTGAAAAAAAAAACGGGTTACCGATTTTGAAATTAAGAAAAAAAACCGGATAAACTGGTTTTATTGTAGATAGTTTTCATACAGTGAAGATGCTTATGTTGGTATGATGTCATGAAGATTTTCGGACGCGGGTTTTATCGGGAGTGTCGGGAAAGAATTTTGATGCCGTCCCGCCCGAAAAATTTTTAAAGACCTTCCCGATACCGCCTATCCCTGCCATTTTAAAATCAGTACCATGGGTCCCGATATTCCGCGCCCATTCCTAATCGAAACCATGCAAGTGAGCAAAAGAACAAACAATTCGTTTGGTTTGTACTCAGCTGCAATTGAAACGTATCATGTATTGTTAGTGCTCGGGAACAGTTTGACAAAAGGAACACCAATTTTTCGTACTTGTTGAGGTAGTGGCTGAAATATAGCCGGTAGCTTAAAGGAGCGAAACAGCTTAATATATTTGTTTTTTTATTTACTTTTTTATTAAATATTAAAGGTAAACAAATTCCCAAATAAAATAACTTCTTGCTTGAAATTTTGGGAGAATTCAATATACAAACGACTTTTATTAGAACATTCCTACATTCCTGAAAAAAAATACATTGAGTAAAAGATGAAAATAAAATTCCATTTTTTACAATTTTTATTGGTGCACTCTAAAATTGTTATATACATGTGTAAAAATCTTAAACAGCAATATTTAATCATTTTTAAGTAATATGAATTTAAAGTTAAGGTGTGCGAGTAAACTTGTTAGATGACTTCCGATGGTGCTACGGGGCGTATACGTTACATACGCAACTGCGGATATATGCGTATGAGTGGCTATTTTTTACTTTTTTAGCATATCTTTAAGTTTTCATTTAAACACAATTTCGCGATGGAATCTTGTTCTTTATGCAAAACTGAAGATAATGCATTTTCTAAGATAGGTGCACCACCATTTTCGACCAAAATCATGGTCTTGTCGAAGAATGTAACAACTCGTGGGATTTGCTCATATTTGACATTTCACACTTCGTTTTAACACCATGCCAACTTCTAGCAATGTCTGGAGTAGTCTAATAAAAGTAAGTACATATTTATCAATACATAGAGACTTCTTCCAAAATTAATAAAAAAAAAACTGCATTTAGAAATAGGATTGGCATATATACTTTGAGGCAATTTTACTTAAATACAAAACAGCTATTCAACTTCGCTCTTGATTTTTGTCCGACTTGTAGACAATAAAAAAAATTTCATCAAGAAATACATACATATGTATATGATTCTGAGGTAAAGTCCTTCTCTACCCGATATAAATATATATTATAAGTTTGCTTTACGTTATATGTACACTCAGAAGTACTAGTTGTATACATTATTAAAAAAGGACTGTCCTTGTTATCTCATAATAATTAATAGTTTTTTTTTTAAATAATGCCTCAAAGTTATTTTGGAGGAATATCATTGAAAATAGGGGAAGTTTTCCAGGTATTTGGGGGAATCAGCCTAAATAGAGGTTATCAATTCGTCGGAATACTTTTATTTATGTATGTTCCCATAACTTTGAACCACGTGAACCGATTTCGATAATTTTTTTTTATCGGAAAGGTGGTACCTCAAGGATGGTTCCATAGTTTGGCTTATGGCGGATTCGTTTCTACCAAAATATGCCGCCTTTTGATTGCCCCTTTATCTTTTCCTGTTCGGTTCTAAAATAAAGGTAAACGGTGAGAAAATTGTTTGTTCGTTTCTGAGCATTTCTCACAAGGGCAACATATTTTGGGAGAAACGAAATCACCATGAGATCCGATCATTGGATCACGATGAAATCAACGGTGCTCCTAAATTTCTATATAAGAATTGAAGTCGGTTGTGTTTTTTGCTTAAAAATTACTTGTTTATTTATTTATTTACAAATCGAGCCAAAACCCCTAAAAAACGTAGGTGACATATTTTGAAATAGTTTTTTTTTTT
>NW_016160444.1:0-915 GCF_001687245.7 Rhagoletis zephyria | reverse complement strand
AAAACCAGTGAACGATTCTTTTTGCACACGTGTGTCGGTTATAAACTTTTGATAATAAACAAAAAAAAAGCGAAAAAGCTGAGTGAGCACAAAACGAAAAGGCCACATCAGAAGCCCAACAGAGGCCAAAATTTTAGACCGCGAACTAAATTTGCAGTATCGAAGCAGATACCCAGCGCTGGTAACAAGGAAGGTGTAAAGCATTCAAGCAGCCACCAATCCCAAGGAGGAGTGTCCTTTAGATTTCAGCAGTGGGGCTTGATTTGTAACCCCCGTCGAATAGACACATTACTGGAGTTGTTGTGAGCTGTTGTCAGTTTTGCCAAGTTCGTCGCTAAATTTGCGTGCTAATTTTGTTTCCATTCGCTGCCATTTAAATCAACCGCATTGTCTGAAGGTCGAAATCTTTAACATATGTACATATGTATTTACCACGCCATCGCTCATACATACATACGTATATAACTAAGTATTTGTGCTAGAAACAAATAAAATCAAATGCAATATTAAATTATTTGTCGCATTTTAATTGGATATGCCAAACGCAATTTGAACGCATTCTTAAATTTCTCATTTATATATATATGACTGGATGTACATACAACATATATAGATACATAAAAAACCAGCTGATACAATGGGCTACGATGACGTCATTAATTATCTAGGCGACTTCGGCAAATATCAAAAACAAATTTATTTTCTACTCTGTTTACCCGCCATTTCATGCGCATTCCATAAGCTTGCTGGTGTCTTCCTTTTGGCGCGCCCAGAATTTCGCTGTGTGTTGCCATTTGAGAATAATTTGAATGTAACTTACGATTCTTTTCCGGCATTATATTGGAATCTCACTTATCCATACGACTCAATTACTGGCAAATTCCAAAAATGCGAGTACTATAATGTCGATTATAC